>NW_020291607.1:600000-825535 GCF_003184755.1 Aspergillus piperis CBS 112811
CGTCCACGCCTTTACATCCCATTCGCGCTGGCCGACGCCGCGCACATCGTCGTCGATAAAGAGTCCCTCTGTCGTGATCCTCAGAACCAGTCCATCGCTGACCATGCCCTGGCCTGAAACGAGCTGCGCCACGGGACTGCGCACAAAGTTGTTGTTGAACTCGAACACACCCTTGATAACAATCTTGTCAGGGTCTTTAGTCTCATAGGCCCCACGATTCGATGGCGGCGGTGTCGTTCGTGCTGTCGTCTGTGACGGCGCATATGAAGAGTCCGAGTACACTGATGACCCCGAAGTGGCACCGCCGTACGGCCGGCGAGGACGATCAGTCGGTCGAAAGTTGGAGTATGAGCTGTCAGTGTCGGTGCGGGGATAAGCAGGTTTCTTGGGTGATGGTGTGCGGGGAGTGGATGTGCTAGATGCCTTTTGGCTGGCAGCCTCTTTGGCCGCTGCCTCCTGCGCATCTTTGGCTTTCTTCTCGGCATACTTCTTCGCGGCAGCCTCTTTGAGCGCCGCAAACTTGGCATCAGCTTCCTTCTTAGCTGCAGCTTTACGCTCCTCCTCCTCCTTCTCTGCCTTGGCCTTGGCCTCAGCAGCCTCACGCTCTGCTTTAGCCTTGGCCTCTGCGGCTTCGCGCTCTGCACGGGCCTTGGCTTCGGCGGCGCGTCGCGCCTCTCGTTCTCGGGCTTCCTTTGCCCGACGTGCTTCTCGCTCGCGGGCCTCTCGAGCCTCTTTCTCCGCTTTAGCCTTGGCCTCCGCAGCCTCACGCTCCGCCTTGGCACGTGCTTCCGCTGCTTCTCGTTCCGCCTTGGCTCGAGCTTCCGCGGCCTCTCGCTCCGCTTTGGCTTTGGCCTCAGCTGCTTCGCGCTCCGCCCGTTCTCGAGCCTCGCGGGCGGCCGCCTCCTTGGCGGCAGCCATCTCCTTCTCGAGCTGCTCCCTGCGCTCACGCAGCTCCCGCTCCATAGCCTCGCGCTCGCGCTTCTGCTGCTTCTCGCGCTGCTCGGCCTCCCGCTTCCGCTTAAACTCCTCCATCTTGCGGCGCAGCTCCTCCTTGCGCCGGGTCTCCTCACGGGCCTTCTCCCAATCAGCTCCACTTTGAGGTTTGCTTTCAGAGCCGGTGGCAGACGAACCTGTCTTATTTGATCCGCCTGCCTGCGGCGGCGGTTGCGGGGGTGGTCCACTTCCGGGCCCACCAGTATTCTGGTATTGATGGTTCCCACCATACTGGCCTGCACCCGGAGGCGGACCCGAATTGAAGTTGCCCCCATATTGCTGCTGTCCTTGCCCTTGTCCACCAGGATGACCATTCGGGCCCTGACTTTGGGCCCCATGCTGCTGTCCCCGCGCATACTCACCTCCGGCGCCATTGCCGGAGGGTCCACTCGTGCCTGGACCCCCGCCGGTATTAAATCCAAAATTGGGCCGTCGTCGGCCTCCCCCAGAATCGGATTGTGAGGCGCCCACGGCCCACCCGGCGACCCCAACTCCGATAGCCAGCACGGCGATGGCCAGGCCATTGCCACTGGCGACAGTGGCAGCGCACCATGCTTTCAGAAGGGGTGATATGAGGGACCAAAGCAAGACGGCAAAGAGTGTGCAGGCGGATCCTGCGATGAAGCTGTTCCGTTGTGGCTGGAGGGAGGGAAGGTAGAGGAATCCGGAGCCGGCGGAGTGAGGGGGGATGATAAAGATGTCATAATTTCCCGGAGGGAGGTCGGAAGTCTTGCGATATTCGCCCTGGGTGGTTTGTGGTTTCTCGCCGTGAGGGGGAGGGGGTGGAGGAGGACCGTCGTCCATGGTAGGCGGTCGTTAAGAATAATTAGGCTTGATGTTTATATAATATATATCGCTTGTTGATGACTAGTGGAGGCGCACTTGCGATCGAGGCGACATGATCAAACAATGGCAGGCGCTGGAATCAGCGCCTCTAGATCGAGATAGGAGGTCAGATAGCACAGCAATCGTCAATGAGAGCACATACCTGGTGGAACAATAATAGTAGATGACACGATGATAGCGAGGGAGGAGAAAGAGAACGAAGAAGAAAGGCGACGTGGGATGAGAGATCGGCTGGCGGCAAGAGGAGCGCCTAATCAGGATCGACTCCGTTTGTGTGATCCTCGCAGCAACGCTAACGGATCCCTGGCGACCAGCGTAATGAGATAGATGTACTATGTATATACAATATAGCTCCCCCGTTGAGCGGTGGGATATCTGCTGTGTGTATAACGTAGCTGATGTGGCAGTGGAAGGAGATGGAATAGTTGACAATAAATCGGGACAAACGATGATCAATGGCTGGGTTTCAGTTGCTGAGCACCACCGATTGATTGTCTCTGATGTGATCCCTTGTCAAATGGAAATACCGATGGGATCGGCTTCAGCTGTCCACCTACATTCTGGAGAGCGATTGGAATTCTAACTGCACTACCAATGAGCACTGGTGCATCCTGCTATACAATGTTGTGATGAATGCAGTGGCACGTCCACATTCCAGCGGAAGTCTATAGAGCACAAGCATCCGCCGCAAACCCGGCTGGGATCTCACAACCTTAATTAGAACCCTGGCCGGATGGACTTAGAGTTATCTACTGGGTAGACTACCATGGATGTCTGGTGGTATCCGCTGATTGCAACAATAAAGATCAGATATGTCGATATCTCTGCAGGATCACCAGATATCGAGTGTTTGTGTTTGTTTTGGTTTCGCTGTTTTGGAGCATCGCGTGGGGAACCGGCAGTCGTCTGATTGGTTGATGTCTCCGCATTCGCTGGTTGGTTCAATTCATGACTAATGACTATCACGTGTAAATCTCCTCTCTTTGCTGCCTCAGGCAACAGACGAGTCGGATGGCCTCACGGATGACTTCCAGTCACATCAAACACTAATCCTAAATCTCCGTCCAGTCGCAGTAGATAGTAAAGCTAAACTGACCGCTGCCATCACTGCTATGGCCGGATTCTGACCGCCTGCAGCCGGGATGATCACGATGATGTCCGTCCGTGATCTCCAGGCACCAAGCGATCACGGGATGCGTTAAGTCAGTTGCGGAGATGGAAAGGAGAGAGAAGAGGGGAGATACTTTTGCCTCAAAACTTCTGTCTCTCTCCCTCTCCCCCAGTATATAGTAAAACCACTTCTGTCAGCCTGAGATCCGAGATCCGCCTTGTTTCAGCCTTTTGCTGCACCAAACTTACTGCCAGGCGGTGACTCCACGCTTAACGGAAGCCGGCCGACGCCATCCAATCCATTCAGTCTCCAGTCTCCAGTCCTGACGCCTGCTGCGTTGCTGCTGCTGGTCAGTCTGATCTCCATCCGGCTCTGCTGGCTGCTGTTTCCCATCCCCTCGACCTGTTTCCCAGAATTTCCCTTTTCTTTTTCCTTCCTCCGCTTCCTCTCCTCTCCTCTCCTCTCCACCCCCCCCTGTTGGCGTCATTTCTTGCCCCTGGCCCTGTCAGGTACCGCCCCCTTCCCCGCCGCCAACTGTCCTCTCTCGGTCCTGCCCCGGCTTCAGCCTCACACGGCCTCTATTTCTTACTCTCTCGCGCAATCAGCGTTTCCCTTTGATGCCGTTATAGCCTGTCCTTGTTGACCATCGCTCTCGTGCCCCTCGAGGGCCCGTCCCATCCACCATGTCCTACCAGTCCCAGGCGGCTCCGCATCTCCCGATCCCCGTCTACAACCCCATGGCCGCCATCAATGCCCCCGCCGGCACCTTTCTGCCCGGGACCAAGGTCCAAGTGGGCAGCCATCGGGTCGTGGTCGAGAAATACCTCTCCGAGGGCGGTTTCGCCCATGTCTACGTCGTGCGCCTGCCTCAACCCGTCGATGGCTCCGATCGTGCAGTGCTGAAGCGCGTGGCCGTCCCCGACAAGGCGGCCCTGGCCAACATGCGCACGGAGGTCGAAACGATGAAGAAGCTCAAGGGACACCGCCATATCGTCACCTACATTGACTCCCATGCGTCGCAACTGCAGGGCGGCGGATACGAGGTCTTCCTCCTCATGGAGTTCTGCGCCGGCGGCGGACTGATCGACTTCATGAACACGCGCTTGCAGAACCGGTTGACCGAGCCGGAGATTATCAAGATCTTCTCGGACGTGGCCGAGGGTGTCGCATGCATGCACTACCTCAAGCCTCCGCTGTTGCACCGGGATCTCAAAGTCGAGAATGTGCTGATCTCCCGTCACGGAGGCTCCACGATTTACAAGCTGTGCGACTTTGGGTCTACTGCGCCGCCGCGCCCCGCGGCCACTTCGGCGGCGGAAGGCCGGCTGATTGAGGATGACGTGCAGCGCCATACGACGCTGCAGTACCGCAGTCCGGAGATGATCGACGTCTATCGGAAGCAGCCGATTGATGAGAAGAGCGACATCTGGGCGTTGGGAGTCCTCCTATATAAATTGTGCTACTACACGACTCCGTTTGAGGAGGTGGGGCAGATGGCCATCTTGAATGCAAGCTACAAATTCCCAAGCTACCCACCCTTTTCCGACCGCTTGAAGATGCTGATTGGTAAGACCCTCTGCGCGAAAGGAAGGCGTGATACTGACTTCACCAGCCTGGATGTTGAAAGAACACCCGCAAAAGCGTCCGAATATTTTTGAAGTGGTGCGCGAGATCTGCCACATGCAAGGCAAAGACGTGCCGATCCGAGACGTAAGTCAGATACCTGCAGACGCAATGCGAAGGCTCACACAGATAGATTTACGCCAATCGCTCGACGTCGGAAGCCCGCCGTTACCAGGAGCTGCCGCCATCCCCCACAGAAACGCCGCAAGTGGGCGCCGTCTTTTCTCCCCCAATGCAAGAGACGCAGATCATCCCCGAGATTGCCCCCATGCGACGAGGCCGCCCGACCAGACCAACCCCGTCGCAGCACAACTCGGCCAAGCCGAGTCCGTCGCCATTTCGCGGAGGTGGCGATCCATTTTCCGTCTTGGATGCTGGAAACCGACAGCGAGAGTCCGCGGATGAGTTCTCGAACCGGTTCCCGTCGCTGGATCAGTTCCAGATCCTGCACGAAAAAGGGGGCAAATTCGACTTTGAACCCACCGTGTCCGAGAAAACGGAAGATGAAGATTTGGCTCAACGACTTACCAATGCTCTGGCAGATGATGCGTTTGCCAAACACCCCGCGGCAGAAAATGACCCTCTTCCCAAGACAACTTCGGAGCCGACCATTCAACGTCGTCCCCAGCCGGCTCCGATCAAGACCAAGTCGTCCGAGGTGATCGAGACCTACCGCGAGGAGGCCCGGCCTCAGGTTCCCTTGTACCAGCCTGTGCCGCAGAAACCCGCCATGGTCTCGACTGGTACTATGACCTCTCCGCCGGCGACGCCTGGCGTGCCGAACTCCAAGCCATCCAGCCGGCCCATCTTCAAGTTCCCGTCCAGCGACCATCAGCGTCGGCCATCCAGCCAACCGTGGCCGACAGAGGCGGACAAGAAAGCAGCCCGGCAAAGCAAAGCTCCGTCACCCACCTCTTCGTCCTTCCCCAACCCGCGAGTCTCGAACGACCGCATCTCCGATCTGTCTGCTTCACCACGGCCGTCGCTTGACGGACTCCGACCTACCAATCTGGATGTGGAGGAGCCTGCTCGATCTCGGTCAGCCAACAGCCGCTCCCGGCCTGTTTCTGTCCACGCTAGCGCACGTTTCGAGTTGCATCGCGGGTCAGAGAGCGCGCGCTCCTCCCTTGACCTGCCCCGCAGCCCGTATGAAGGCGGCGCACCGCTGCAACACGCGCGCACCGAAACGGACCAGCCGTACGACCGCAACATCTCGTCGGACGTGGACTATCTGCGCGCACGCGAAGAGGAGAGCAGCCGGAAGCGCGAGAAGCGGTACAGCGGCACGTCCAAGCACACAAAACGATCGAGCTTGTCGACGCTGTCTCTGTCGGGCACAAAGACGCTGTTTGCGGGGCGATTTGGCGATGCGTTCCGGCGGTTCGAACATAGTAACCAAGAAAGCAAGGCGCAGTCTCCTGTGGCGGAAGAGTTCCCCAAACCCGTGCTGCCTTCAGCGGAGGTGACGGCAGAGCCTGCCAGCGACCTGATCGAGATGGACAGTGAGGACATTTCGCCGGAGATGCGGCGGGAGCTGGAGCGGCGGCGGCTCTCCCAGGAGGAGAAGCGTGTAGCCAAGGCGGCGGAGGAGTACCGTCGGCGGGTGGCGGAGGGTGGAGCGGGCGGCTTCAAGGGCGGCGACGGGTCCCGGTCGCAGGCGATCCAGAGCAAGGTGCAGTCGCTGCTGAGCGAGTCGAACCGGCCACCGGTTCCGCCCAAGACGGCGACAGGCTACGGGCGATACACGGACGAGTCAAGCGCCGCTTTGCAGGCAAAGCCCACGGAGGCGCGTCCGGACACGCGGGGATCCCGGGTCAGCGGCACAACAACGTCATCGATGCAGGAGCGATACGAATCGCGCGGACTGCCCCGACAGGAGACGGCATCGACGGGCTATGCGGCCTCTCAGCGCACCGGGTCGTCGCGACCGGCCCTGCCACCCAAGCCCAAGGGGCTCCGGGTGGGGGGTATCGAGACGCGGACGGAGAGCCAGCCGGCTAGTCCGACGGTGAGCTCGGCCACGACGGCAGGCGATGACTGGGAAGCCAACTTTAGTCGGCGATTTCCAAGCCTATCGGGGTTAGAGATGGAGACGGAGATTGAAATGGCGCGGGTGCCGCTGCGGACGCGCGAGATATAGCCGAGTCAGATGTGAGGGTTGAATATAGATAGAGCGTAATCTGGTATACATAGGTAGACTTGTATCAGCGAGCGAGCATTGCATTGAATCATAGTTCTATGAGTATACACTACCGACGGTTTTCCTTTTCAAAATAGGTCTAAGTTAAGCCGCTTTCCGCTCTGGGATCAGCTGGGGTCGTGGCATAAGCGCGTCGGTGCGTGTGCTGATTGCTCATAGACTGCTTAGAAGACTACTAAGAGAACATATAGAATGGTCACAATATATAAAAGAAGCCTTTGCATTTGCATAACAGGATAGGGAAACCTAATTTAATAGGGAAAACTTAAACCAAGGCGTCTAAAGAGCCTTATTCAGACTCAATGCCGCCTAATCATCCATGACATGCTCACAAAGGAATAGTACAGTATGATTCGGACATTCTAGTAAAAGTCCGTTAGTGGAAAACAACAAGCATAATACAATTCAAGGGTCTTACTTACTTGAATAAGGGTTTGGCGATACTGCAGTATCCGGCAGTCTACGGTAGAATGTTTATGTGTATTGCATAAACTGCATGTGATTTACCGTTTCAGTCTCAGTTCTCGATAGGAATATCATTGAGAAATGCTGTATAACTTGACTGTGGTGATCCCTTTGGGTATTTTGCTCACTGATTAATTTTCATTTTCCAAGTCCTTAGTGATATTGTCGAGTGAGTGAAATCTTTTCGTCGTATACATTTCATTGTAGAGGAGCATCGTATTTACAATGAACCGACTTCTGCCATATTGAACCAATACTAGGATAATAGAAGGTTGGATTAGAGAAGTGTATCGTGTCTTTACATTGAGTGTAAATGCTGCGTGGGGTTCTACATGTTCTCGCAAGACGTACAGAATCAGCCTAATCGGCTTAGACTCAGTTATCGCTCGTAACATCTTCATTTCTCAGAGTCAGGGACACGACCATCCAAAGCAGAGTGGGTTGTAGCAACGAGTGTATGTCATATTCATAAAGCGGCGGATCCGTAGTTGGAACTGAATGTAAGCATCCATCGTATTACCCAAAACGGTTAGTCTACCCCGGACTCGACTCTTCTCTGCTCTCGTCATCATCCAACAAGAATCCCCTTCAGCTCCAAGCTTCACGTTTCAGAGCAGCACATCATGGCTCCCATTCCCCTCAGCACGGTCGACAGTACGTATATCCTGTTTTCATAATCCAACTAAAGCTAAAATCTGCCTCAGCCGACCTGAAAGACGTAATCCAACACCTGTTCGAAATCCAATCCGCTGTCCATGGCTACCTCGGTCCCGAAACCCAACAAGAGCTCGTTCGCAAAATGTACCCTTCCTTGCTATCCCTGCCATCTTCCTCGCCTGATGTTTATATAAGTCTACTAACCGGATTACGTGTTATGTATTAGAAAAAACCTCACTCTCGCGCTCTCCACACTCAGCACACACACCTCCGATAATCACCCCGACGCACAATCCCAATCACCCGGAAACAGCAACGACCCTCCCATCCACAGCATCCAACTTCCCCCGGAGATCATTGATTACGTAGATGCAGCAAGGAATCCGGATATCTACACGAGAGAATTTGTCGAGTTGATCCAGCGTGGGAATCAAGATCTGAAGGGGAAGAAGGAGGCGTTTGGGAGTTTTCGGGATGTGTTGGCGAGGGAGATGAGAGGGGCGATGCCGGAGGTTAGGGGGGAGGTGGATAGAGTGGTTGCTTCATTTGGTGGTGATGGGAATAATAATGGGGATGGCAGGGGGTGATGGTTAGTTGCTTATGATGATGGTGATGATGATGGAATAGAGGGATAGAATTATATTGGGATGGAGTTTGGGGGTGGAGTTATTTTTTGCATGCTTTATTTTTGGGTTTAATTTATTAATATGAGTGATTTGTGATGATGGATGATGGAAGGAATGTGATGATCGGAGTCCAATGCCGACTAGACTGAAACTCAAGTCAGCAAGCAAGTAATGAGTTCAGCCTTGTGTGTGGCAGTGGCTGTTGCTGCTGCTGCTGCTACTGCCCCCTGGAGTTATTATTATCTCTTCAGACAAGGAGTTGAGGGATAAAAATAACATGATGAATGATTAAAAAAAAAATAATGGGGGGAATAAAGCACGTGGGGATGCAAGGACTGTTTTTTTCTCCTTTATTCTTCTCCTATATGATTTCATATGGAAGGGGAGTATAGCATAGCAGGTATGCCAACATAACCCTATCTAGTATCCACCTCAGGACGGAGTATCTCAGAGTTTAACACAACATTAACCAAACTAACAGGTTAAATGCTCAGCTGAACAATAATAATGACAACAGAGAGGACACACTCCCCGCCCAATAAACCAGGCGAAGGGCAACTGCAAATAACAATGCACCGCGTCACGCCGGCCCCCGCCCGTCAGCCGGGCACTGACTGCCTTTCAATGTCCCCAGACGGCAAGGATCTGAGCCCGACGACCTGTCATGATTCTTGATTCATTACATGTCGGGTAATTGCCCGCCTGCCCCGGATCCTGCATCGGCCTCTGCTTCTGTCTGTCTCTGTCTGCCTCTTGCTCTTGTTAGTCGCTCTCTTGTCTAGCCTTACTCGCTTAGTCTCGCTTCCTCTCTCCTCTTCTTCCTCTTTCTTTACTTCTGCTTCCTCTTCCTCTCTTCTCTACTTCCCTTTTCTTCCTTCCCATCGTATATCGTCTCTCTGCAATGGCATCATGATCACCGGCCCTACCGCCTCCCCCGGCAATGGCGTGGTTGGGCCCTACTCAGGCAACAGCCTGGCCCTGCGCATCGTCATCGCTACCATGGCCGCTCTATCCTGGTATAACGCCATCGAACTGGTCATTCTCGTCTTTGTGACCTTTTCCCAGTTTCGCGGTCCCTACTTCTGGTCTCTTCTGATCTCCGCTCTCGGTCTGATTCCCTACTCGGCCGGCTTTCTGCTCAAATACTTCGCTCTCACGTCCGCTACCGCCCTCTCCATCACCCTCATCACCATCGGCTGGTACGCCATGGTGACCGGCCAATCCGTGGTGCTCTACTCGCGCCTGCATCTCGTCCTCCCCAACCCCAAAGTCCTCCGCCGCGTCCTCACCATGATCATCGTGGACGCCTTCCTCCTACACATCCCCACCTCCGTGCTCACCTACTGCTCGAACCTCTCCTCCCACCCAGCCATCTTCATCTCCGGCTACAACATCATGGAAAAAATTCAAATGACCGGCTTTTGTCTGCAAGAATTCATCCTCTCCGTCCTCTACATCTGGGAAACCATCCGCATGCTCCGCCTCGATCCCGACCGCGGCAAACGCAAAATCATGTACCAGCTCGTCGCCATCAACCTGATCATCATCGCTCTGGATTTGGGACTTCTCGTCATCGAATACCGCGACCTCTACATCCTCGAAACCATGATCAAACCCGTCATCTACAGCGTCAAACTCAAACTCGAATTCGCCGTCCTCGGTAAACTCGTCCTTCTTGTCCGCAGCGCTCACAACCTGACCTGGAAGCCGGATTCACCGCTGTATGCTGCCGCCTCGCCTGTCACTATCCCGCCGCAGATCCCGTGCCGCAACGGCGACATTGTTCACGGCAATTTCAACAATAACAATGACTTGCCCGACTTCGTCGATGCCACGCGCGTCCCCTCAGATCTCAACCACGCCGCGGCCGGCGCCGCACCCCGTCGACGGCCCCCGCCCCGCATGGACTCGGAGGAACTCTCCATCGCCATGTTCGAGCACTCCGAGAGCGGTGGTGCGGGGACGGACAATATCCTGAAAAGTGGGATTGGTCGAGATCGAAGTTTAGACCGAGATCATGGCCATAGTCTGGATCTTCCGCCCACGGGACACTCAAATGGCTCGCAATCGTGGAGTGGGGAGACGCAGACAAATAACTCCGCCACGGAGCGGGAATTAAGTCCGTTGGACTTTACCAAGCCGTTCGGAAGGCAGGATAGTAGGAGTAGTTTCTAAGCTGCTATGACGATGATGATATTGATGATGATGATTATGGTTTGATGATTGATGATTGCTTTTTTTTTGTACAGTACTGACAACCCTTCTGACTACTAACATTGTGTGTGTGCAATAGTTAGTAGTAGTTGTTGTTGTGGTTTGGTTTGGTTGTGGTTTGGTTGCCTTAGCGGAGATACCCGTTACGATACCCACTTTTGATTATCTTTTACTAGTTTTACTAATATTTGCCGTGGGTGGGAATCGATCCATGGGACGGCGTTGTCTTTTTCACATATTTGAATTGAGTATATATTGATATAGCAAAAAAAAATACCTAAATGAAATATTAACAAATAACCTCAGCTTCGGTAAAATAGCCCATAAAATGAGCTCTGTTAATTAGGGAAAGTAACGCGACAACCGGTAACCGGCAACCGGCACGAAATCCCAAATCCCACAGTCGAGAAAAAGTAAGTAGTATGGTGAGTGAGTCATTTCTTCCCCACCAATCAGATAAATAATCAAAATGGTTGATACCAATCTCACTGGCCCAACACGGAGTAAAGTATTAGTGTACGGAGTAAGTAGTTGGTAAATGGCTAGGTTAGGGTTAGTAATTACCCCTCATTTCTCCATGAATGATATTCATTGATTCAGAGGGGGAGAGAGAGAGAGAGAAAGTGTGTGAGTGTGTGTGTCCACTTGGTTCCCGTTCTTGTTTTCTTGTGCTTATGGTACACTTTACTTTACCTCTTTGGGTTTGGGGGTTGAGTTGGTTTGGGTTGGGTTGTGAGGGTGTTCACCGACTTTTATGTGTGAACGGTTGGTGGTCATTAATGTGGAGATGAGGTGGATGGATGTTGGGAGTAGGTTCTTACGTCGGTGGTTTTGGGGTTTTGGGTTTGGGTTTTGTTTTAAGCTTTGGTTTCTTTGTTTGTGTGGGATGGTGGGTTGGTTGTTGGTGCTTGGTTATTCCTACACAGGTAGTGGGCTGGTAGGTATGGATGGTGTGGTAGGTTTGGTTATGGTTATGTGGAAGTGGGCATTAGGGTACACTTGTAGGGATAATGGGGGTGTGGTTGGGTTGAGTATCATTCATTCTCATGTGTAAAAATTCATGATTGATGTTAAAGAGCAGAAGGGGCCAATTTGAATGGTGTTTAGTATCCTATATGTGCGCTATTACGGTGTAGATAGTATTGTCTATCGAAGATAGTATTGTGAAAGCGGGCTAGGTTTGAGGTGAATAGTAGTGGTATATTGTGGTGTATACATAATAGGTAGAATTAGTTATACTCATTTAGTCAAGTTTTCAATGCAATGTAATCTGCTTTACCCGATGGCTGATAGCTACATATGATGTTATGACTATTGTGCACTCGGGATGCATGTGCGCTTGAAGAGCTGTGAAATGGTAGAATTGAGATACTCTCATTTTGCATACATGCTTCGAATTCTCTTGTCTGTGTCCTTTTGATTGTTGAATGAAGACTGATTGTTCACTAAGCGCAGTATAACTTGAACTGATGGGCTCATTTCCCGCTCGTTATGAGTCAGCTGTTGAATGTACACAGAGAAGAGAGATGACTTTTCTTGTTTAGGCTTAGGTGATAAATATAGGCTTCTTGTACACTTACTCAGGTGAGTAACTCCACGGTTATAGGGCATAGTGCCTTGGTAACGGCATGGGAATTGTAGGGGTGAAGGTAATAGATACCATCCTTGATCGTCAATTCATCAACTGCCATCCTGCTCGCAAAGAAGATTGGCAATCAATATGATTTATAAAACCCAGAAATCTATTCCATTATATGGGCTCAAACAGCAGCTCAGTGCGTACTCATCTCCCGATGAAAGTCCTCTCCAGACTTCTAAACAAGAGTGAAGTTCCGAAATTCAGGCGACGCAGAAATCCAGTCATGAAGCTCGACAAAACCTGTAGTCACTCGTCGACTGAGTCCATCTCGAGTTTCTACGATCAATACATCGACCAGAAAAATAGAATCTGCGCCATGGGCGGAGAGTACGCTTCCCTCGGAATCATACCATCGACCCTGTTTGCCTCGAAGTCGATATCCGAATTGGAAGTCGTACACATGACTCATTGAAAGAGCAAGCACATTCAATTTGGTATCATGTTTCTTGCTGTAATCATGGTGCAGAAATAGCCAAAGGTCAGGGTGAAAATATATCCACATGTCTACCATGTCATCTCGCTTGCCGTGCAATGTTACGTGTACATACGGTGTTAAATGAAATGTTTCGGGTTTTCTGTGTCCCAACCGGATCATTCGAGCTTCAAGTGACTGGGTATGTGCCAGCAATGCCCCTGGCTGATTGGCATGTTTCGTGTAAGACGAGGAAAATATCTTTTTGATATCCTCCTCCCCCTGCAAATATGCTAACCCAAGCGCCTCCTCGTTAAGCTTATCAAATGATGCCCATCCGGATCTGAGAAGGGCTCGATACTCTTTCCAGGTGGTGCTGACATTTAGCATTGGCGGTAATGGCTTTGGAAAACAACCCCTCTTCCACGCCAATGCGATACCAAACTCTCGAACCCAGCCGTCTATCTCGTCCCGTGACAGTTGTTGATTATGAGGCCGAATGATGTGCACCGTTTCGTTAGCCCTGAAAGATGGGATGCCCCACACACCCAGTAATGATGTATGGGTGCTTTCGTCTGAATCCAAGTCAACGCGCCCCATTACAGAAGACCACGACCAGGTCGGAAAGATATCCCCTGCTTTTGTGAGCCTGGCCACAGGTACTTGGCGATCATGTAGTCCATGTGGACGCCAGAGCATACCCCTCACAAATTCACAGTACGGTAGGCCAAAGTAATGCTCTGTCCCATATCTCCAATGCATAATGCCAGAAAATGCCCTAAGGATATCAGAATTGATAGTAAAGGATCTAGATGAAAGTTCGAACAGAAGATCACGGTATGTTGTGACTGGTGTGAAATGTAAGTGCATTGACGTCGTCAGTCCAAATCTATCTTCCTGAGAAGCTTGGGAGCACTCGAACAATACACCTGCATCTGTAAAGAACAGCATCCTTGTCGATAGCATTGCCTCCTGGAACGTCCAGCCTCGGGATATCCATTTTGTTTGTTTGAGAAGCACAGGGAACCTATCTTCTATGGCTCTCAAGCTCATTCCGCATGCCTTATGAATAGTATGGCTTGCTCTTGCTTGCGAAACCCCGGGAAGACCGTGATCCATGGTGACGCCTTCTAAATCCACTAAGGTGAGATAAGAATGGCTATATATGTCGCCCATGGCATTGATCTGTGAGGCTTTCACGGTGGTAGTGTCATCTTGCACAATGCACAGTCTGTCGATCCAGAGGTACCGTATCTTCAATTCAATGCATGCACGGATGCTATCCCTAATGGTCGCCGGTATAGGGGTTTTGAACAGGTAACCCTCCTCCTTCAGCATCTTGATGGTTCTTTTTGTTGCCAATGCATTTTTATCAGTAGTGCTACCCCACACGTAGCTCAGGGTAGCATATCTGCAGGAAGGAGGAGCCATTACTACGCATCCTCTTTCCGTGTCAATAAGTCGAAATCCGCGTGGTGGTGAGCTTAGAATTCCATTGTCGCATAAGCCCCCATGCTCTCTGTCGCAAGTCTCTAGCCAGATGCGGACTGTGCTCCAGTCTACCATCGGTTGCTGCCATACTGTCCGTTTGGTAGCGTCAAGAATCCCACCAATGCATTTAGCATCAACGCCTAGAGTACCTTACAAATGTGATTAGCTTACGCTTGAACCAATAACTAAGTATGGTACAAACCTTGCTCGTAGAAGTTGAACTCCAAGTGCATATCCTTGTATGGAGTTGCAGAATCAATTCGCATAATCAAATTCGAATACTCGTTGCAACCCTTCAAGCACCCTTCTTGGATAACAATGCTGCAAAATACACAATTGCCAGACCGCTGCTGTATGTCCTGAACCATCCCAAAGTTCAACACAAGAGCTACTTTTCGAGTCATGTAATGATTCAGGTGCCGCGGCCTTAGATGTTTGCAAAACCTACAGAGCAAATCATTGGGGATATCATCACAACTTGGGCACTGCTCATGGAAGAAAATTTGCTGAGCCTTTAACAAAGAATCGAATTTGAAATCCCTTGATAGATATCCCCCATCGGACTCCAAATTCTGAACACATTCAAGACACGAGCACAAGGAACACGTTGCAGTCTTTTCGTTCACAACAGACTGGCTCACATCCCCAGTCTCGTCCATGACGACCCTATTGATGAGGTATCCCACGCAGAAAGAAGAACTGGTACTGAAGGGAAAGTCTCTCTCACGTGTGAAAAGGCAACAAGTTGAGGCAGACAGAAAAGCCTGTAGTCTGTTGTTGAGGAGGCTGGGGTGGAGTTTATCTCCATTTCAATAAGAATCCCCCTCTGCTGAGTTGGCAGAGCTGAAAGACAGGGATCTGCCTCAATGCATGAACCCCCACCTTTTAGGCGCCTGGGTGGTTGATCGAACTAATCATATCGCGTGATGTGGCACTTGCGTGCCTAGTGCTGAATAGATTATCGACTCGAACATAAGCATCGTGGATGAGCTGAAAGATATCCAGAGGTGCTTGATGCTATTTTGATGACTTTCTGGTCATCGTAAGTGGCAGATATTGAAGAAGGTGAAGATGTGCAAGTCTCCGAGAATTATGGAGGAGACGAGAGGAAGAGAAGAGGAAGGTATAGTCCACTGGATCACCTGATTCAACAGTCAGATTGGCTGCCTTCCTAGAATAGTGACCCCACCCAATAGGCATGGAATGTGTCAGTATCAGCGATGCCTTTGGACTGGCATGGCCTCTGCCTGTATCTTATGCATTGCTCCCCAAGTGCCTCAAACGCACGCAGCGTTATCACAACCTTCCTTTTGAATAACAATACAGGACCTAAGGCTAAAACAAGCTGCTGAACTACTGATACCATCTACTCCATTCGTGTACTCGAGGGAATAACTCATTAACAAGTAATATGATACAGTCTCAATCTCTGTATTCACCAATCAATCAAATCATGAACGCCTTGCATACCGGATGCATCCCAGCGCCTACAATTTCACTAGAATCAAAGTCCCGGAGACACCAAGCCAGACCACTAAATACACGGCAGCCGCCAAAGAAAAGAAGCATCACAAGAAATGTCGCAGTAAGTACCATGCGTCCAACGCTCAGAAATGCAATCAATGTTAGTCTCATTCGATTTAGCCACGGTTCTTCGGCTGCGCCAGCATGTTCAAGCGGCTGACGCTCAACACGCCCCGGTTGCGTGCGCGCACACTGGCCGGGGTGCTGATGCGTGGAGTGCTCATGCGGCTGGTCGTCGCCGACCGGAGGGGAGTGTGCGAGCGAGTCTTGGTGGGGCTGGGAGTCGCGGCTTTGGTTGGGCTAGGGGCCGCAGCCTTGCGGGCACTCAAAATGGGCGCCTTGATCGGAGAGGGCGAGGTCATTTTCATTCGTTTAGCACTGCGCGCGTCCGCGGTTGTGTCGACAGGCGGCACATTCTCAGTGTCGGTCTCATCCTCGAGGGCAGCGCGGTTTCTCTTCTTCTGGCCGATGCCATGAGGGACACCTGCGACCTCAGGGAGATCATTAGTCTTGGTGTCTTCACCACTCTCACGGGTCCTCTTCTTGTGGCCGATTCCGTGCGGCACGCCTGCAACCTCAGGCAGAGGGTTGGCATGGACATCTGACGGGCGGACATGGCGGATGGTAGGGGTTGTCGCTTGGGCGGGAGACTTGGCGTTGACCCTGTTCTGCTCCGGAGTCAACACCGGCAGTGTGGGATAGACAACATCGGAAATGGTCCGCGAGGGACTGGCAACCGGAACTTTCGATGGAGATGGCGAGAACATAACCTCCTCGTGGCGGGCCTTCACACTAGGAGTGAACTCCACGCGCTTCTTGGGCGACGGCGTCTGCGCAGGCTCCTCCGTGGTGCCTCGCGATCCGAACAGCAGGTTCGAGGTAAAGTCTGGAGCAGCCACGTGGGTGCCCGCGGCAATCTTAGCAGGATCCTTAGAGAACAAAGGCTGGTGGCGGCGGAGGATCGACTTCAGGTTACCCAAAGTGGGCAAGTTGCTCTTCAGCCGAGGGTTGAACTCTGTCTGAGGCGTGCGCGGCACATCGGCCGGCTTCGCAGCTGGAGACCGGACGAGCGACGGGATCATCGAGGTGCGGGGCGGCTTTGCGGTGACGGACGAAGCACGCGCCGCAGAGGACCGCGTCGGGGTCATCAACGAGCTGCGCACTGTAGATCTGGGTCGGGGTTGCACAGGCTTGGGAGGGCTGGCTGCAGCGGGACGACGCGTCGATGCATCATCGGCCTTGTCGTGCTTGACGCGTTTGTTGCTAGCAGGGGCAGCAAGGGCAGGTGATGGACGTGCAATCTTGGATGGTGATGGCGAGTTGCGGTCCGAATCGTCCAAACGCGCCTTGGAGTTGGTTCTCTTGAGTGACTTGACCACTGGCTGGAAGCGTCCCGGGGTGGCACGGAAAGCCGACGCGTGACCAGCAATGGAGTCCATCTTCTTGAATTCGGCCATGTGCACATCGCTGAAGCGGCTGGCCTTGCCCTTGGGCTGCACGATCTTCCGGTCCGCTGCCTCGGCGCGGTTCTGGTCGGGTTCCAGGGTCATCTGGGCTTTGATCTTAGCAGCATCCTCGCGCACGGTCTCCATGAGCTTCTTCGCCTCGTCACTGAGCTGCGAGTCGCAGGAAAACTTGAACTCGAACGCGGGTGTGCCATAGTAAGGAGCGGGTGAGGCCTTGGCTTTGGTAGGGGTGTTGTCGGCGAGGGTGTCCTTGATCACCTTGCCTTCGGCATCCTTCTTGATGGGCTTGAAGCCCAGGATCAGACCGGAGTCTGCCTGTTTGGTGGTGCTCTGGCGGACCTTGCTGGGGTGCATTTCTTGGTGGGACGGACGCACGAGGGTGCTGGAGGGAGTTCTGGTGGGTGTGCTTTTGTGGACGGGCGTGCTTCTGTGGACGGGTGTGTTCTTCTGGACTGGCGTATTTCTGTTGACAGGCGTGCCCTTGAGAGTGGGGATAGATTTTTTAGGAGTCGATAGCTTCAAAGCAGGTTCAGGTATAGCCTTGGTAATAGGTCTCTTTTCAGTCTCAGCAGCAGCGGGCTCAGCCATAACCTTGGGAGTAGGCTCCTTTTCAGTCTCAGCAACAACTGGTTCAGTCGCATCCGTCTTGGACTGAGACTCAGCGATCGCCGGAGTCACCTCAGCAACAGGCTCTTTAACTTCAACCTTGGACTTCCTCTTAGACGCGGTCTCAGTCTTGGTCCTCTTCCGCGACCGCTGCACGGGGGCATCCTTAGCAGCATCAGCTGGCTCCTCGTGCTCCACGACGGGAGGCAATCTCTCCGGCTGTTTGCCGAGACGAGCCATGGTTGTGTCGATTTCGGACGTGTTCTCGGAGTTGTTGTGATTGTTCGTGTCGCAGGGGGCGTTGTTGTTAGTGACGACGGGGTCGGCAGGGGCCTCAGGCTCCTTAAGGTCGAGTCAGTGAATGTCATGCAAGGGCGCGAGCAGCCCATCGGAATGGAGGCTGAGTGGGATGGGTGGTGTGCTCACCTCGGTGGCCTGGCGGCTGCGCAGGCGGGCGGACCGTCGAACCGCCATGGTGGTGGTCAATGTGTATCGGGTGACGTTGGAATTGGGTATCGAGATGTCGAAGAATTGGATTGTGTGGGGGGATGGATCATGAATTAAATGAATGCAGGGCGAAGGCGAGATTCAAGAATAAACAAACACCCGCAGGCGGTGAGCTGACGTCAGGGCTTAGCTAAGCGTATTGTGCTGTGCATGAGCTAGTTATCACATTAACTATATCGTCCATCATCATTAATTTGAAACACTATCTACTTTTACTCCTTACAGTCCATTCTACCATTACTTCAGTCTGCTCTACAATCCAAATGGATACGTCTCCTCCGTACCCATCGCCGTCCGCGGCTGCACCCTCTCCAACGGCTTAACAGCCTCAGTGCTATCAAACCAGACATACGCATCGAACTGGTTCTGCAGATCAGCCTGCGAGTAATGCGACATGCGCTCAGTATCAGGCCGATAAATGACGCCAATAAACCGTTCCAAGCGCTGATCCTCCGCAGCCATTAGGCTCCTCAGCTCCGGACTCATCTTCGTCGGCCTCAAATCCAACAAGAAGCTGTCAATTCCCGTCTGATGTGCCAACCACTCCCAACTATCCGGTCTCGACGGCTTCACCTTCATTATCTCCATATCCTCATCCCACTCATGCGCAGCCGCCACAGTTCCGGTATGTGTCCCACAGCCGATCAGCGCAACCTTATCCCGACCGAACTGCTCGCGACACAACTGTCCAATATTCACCTCATTGCGCCGACTGCCCATGCTCGTGTATCGCGCATCCCCACAATGCGAATTATGCGCCCACACCACAGCCTTACTGCCGGGAGGCTTGTGACGAAGGATGCGCCGCAGCGTATCCACCATGTGTGTATCGCGCAGCGTCCATGACGACGCAGAGCTATAATACATCGCCTTGTAGTATCTCTCCGCGTCACGCACTAGGTACGCATTCTGCTGACTACTATGCGACTCTTCGCCATTATGCGGGTCCTCCTCCGCATACTGCAGTCGCTTTCGCAGCAGGTCGCGCAACATGTCCACGACGCCCTTCTCGCAGTCTGCCAAGCCGCGCAACGACGCGAGACCATATGCCGTCGGATCGTCCACCCACGGCTGCAAGCACCCATAGCGACGACGCGCCAGCTTGCCGGCCTCTGGGTCCAGGCGGTCGAGGTAATCTACGACGGCGCGGATGGATGTCCCCATGCTGTACAAATCAAGACCGTAGAACCCGGCCTTCTGGTGATCGGGTAGATTGGCATTGTGGTCGCGCATCCACTCGACTAGGTCTTGCATTTCGCGATTGCGCCACATCCAAGTTGGAAATCGCTGAAAGGGCTCGTCCTTGTCATTGGTGAGGTGGGCTTGGGGGCCTGGGCGTTGGCGCACATAGCGGTCGATAGCTTCAGCGTCAGGCCAGTCGGCTTCGACGGCGACGGTGGTGAAGCCGTGGTGCTCGATGAGACGCTTTGTGATTTCGGCGCGGGCGGCATAGAATTCGGAGGTGCCGTGGCTACCGTCTCCAAGGAGGACGACGCGGTAGTTGGCGAAGCTGTCAAAGTGGGAGGCGAAGCTGGGGTCATGGATGGGGGGGAGGGGACGGGCGGCGGTGGTGAGGAGGTTTTGGAGGGACATGTTCTTCTTTCTTTTGGATAGGAATTTGAACATAGATTATACCAGTATGGTATGTATGATACTGTAGTTAGTCCATGATGGTTGTAGTTGATGAGTATTGGGATGTACGAGACTGCAGTATAATAGATGTGGTTAGGGTTAGATGAGATCACCTCCCGCTCATGATGACTTCACCGCATATAGACATCAAGCATACAATAACTGAGCTCTTCTGCCGAACAAATCAGTTCATTTCTTGCTAGTTTCAGTATATACTCCAAAATCTAATTTGACCCTAACAGCTCCTAGCAGTCTCCCCTTTCCCATACCACCATACTACCATTCACACAACCCTACCTACACCACACCCACCCATACTACCCTCACCACCACCCCATCTATACAACAACCACCAACATGCCCCCTCCAACCCCCACCCCCCAAACCCTCACCCTCTTCCTCCGCGCCCAAACCACCCTCTACGGCCCCTCCATAACCACCACCCCCTCCCCCAGCACCTGGACCCCACCCCCCTCCTCCGGGGGCCACCTCGGCCGGTACCTCTGGACGGACGCCATCGGCGTCCTAAACTTCCTGACCCTACACCGTATCCACCCCAATCCCCCCAGCGAAAACCACTACCTTACGCTCGCCTCCCAACTCATCACCTCCGTGCACAACACCCTGGGCCGAACGCGCGACCCTCCGCACACACCCCTCCCCGGCGCATCCCCATCCCACCCGCTCGCCGGCGGCCTACGCATCGGCAAGCCCTCAGCAACAGGCCACGACTGCGACGGCCAATACCACCATTACCTGACGCTGTGGATGTTCGCGCTGAACCGGATGAGTGTTGCAAGCGGCGAGGGGAAGTGGAATAAGCTGGCGGTGGAGCTGGGCAGGGCGATACATCCGCATTTCTTCATCAGAGGGGTGGATGGGAGGAGGTTGGATCGGATGGTGTGGAAGTTGGATACGGAGTTGAGGAGGGTGCTGGTTGGGAGTGAGGGGAATTTGGACCCTGTGGATGGGTTTGTGGTTTTTAGGGTGGTTAGGGCTTATGAGTTGGCCTATGGCGGTGCAGGAGATGGTGGGGTGTTGGAGGAGGAAATTGAGGATTATAGGAGGGTGATGAGACGGAAGGGGAGACAGAGGGTTAGTGATGATTTGTTGGATTTGGGGATGGGGTTGTGGACGGCGCATCTTGTCGAGGGGGAGGAGGAGGAGTGGGCGGGGGAGTTGTTGGGGAGGGAGGTTGAGAGGGTTTGTATGTCTTTCTCTCTCTCTCTCTCTCTCTCTTTCTTTCTTTCTTATTCTATTCATGGTGTGGGTGATGGTGGCTGACGATGTTGTAGATGATCTGTTTGAGATTAAGCGCTATTTACAGCGTGATCCGCGGTATCGGTTGGCGTTCAGGGAGTTTGGCGCCGCGATGGGTATTAAGTGTGTTGCGGAGCAGCTGGCCGAGAAGGATACTGCGGTTGATTTGAAGGTGTATGCGGACCAAATTGTGGATTTTTGGGCCCCGTATATGGCTGGCGAGGAGGAGGATGATATTGAGGATTTGAGGCCCATTACGCAGGTGATGTATGCGGCGGCGTTGATTCCGGGAGGTGAGTTTATTCCAGTTCTCTTGAGAGATAATGATTGGGCTAATTGGTAGCTTTCTGTCGGGGCTTCTTCGACAATGAGCCTGTTGTACCGCCGGTGCTTAATGTGTATTAAGGTAAGAAATGTATTCATCGTGTACTATACTCTACACCATCTATCATGCCATAATCATATCATGTATACTCAAACACCCGGCAAGCCTACCACATTCCTCCACGGCAAGACCCGTCGAGGCAAGATGTAGATCGTATAAACCGTGCCGAGGGCAATCAACAGCCCCGTCAACTGCAACCATTAGCATCGTCATCCTCATCACTCCACCCCCAATCAGACAGCAACATACCTTCTCAAACCACGTATGGAACCAAATCCCCGTCATCAACAACATCCACCACCCCAACCCAGCAACCGCCCAAGCAAACCTGCCAGACCAAACCCTCACAACATCTACCTCCTCACTAACCTCCTTCTCCGCCTCCCCATTTCCATTCACACTCACACCCCCCTTCCCCCATCCCTGACTCCCCCCGACCAACTCAAACACAACCAACGACGTCGCCAACACCAACAAAAACACATGTCCACTAACATCATGACCACCCCTCCACGCCCCACCCGCATGTTTACACGCCGCAGCCGTCAGCAGCGTCTTGACATCCGCCGCGGCGGGCTCGTTCTCCGCCAGCGGCACCGCCCGCTCACACTTCCCGCCCGTCAGCACAAAGCTGCGATCAATAATCGGCGGGCCGAAGAACCATTGCGTCGTGAGGTACCACACTGTCGTGGCGAGGGCGTAGCGGAGGACGGCCTGGCCAGTGCGTCGGGCGCGGTGGCTAGCGGCGAGGGTGTAGGCGGGCTGGGAGAGCAGGATAAAAGCGAGAGCGGCGGTGGTCCAAAGCCAGCCGACTTTGACGAAGTATAGATTGAAGATGTTGTCTTTGCGGGCGAAGTAGTTGACGGGGCGTGGCGGCGGAAAGGAGAGGTTGAGGTCTGACGCGATGGACGGGGCTAGGGGCTCAACGTGGGGGTGGAGGGTGCTGGAGCCGTCGTCGCGTGTGCCTTGTGCGGTGGGAGAGAGGACGGAGAAGAGTGAGCCCACGATTAGGGTCGCTGGGTAGATGAGGAGCGCTGTTATGGGTGGTTGGAAGGGTCGTATCGCTGGGGCTGGAGGGTCGGGAGAGGGCATGGTTGCTCGTCTGTTCAGGCTGGTGTAATTATGTCTTTATCGTTGTGTATATACTGATAGGAGTAGAGGTTTATGGCAATTAGTTGTTGTAGAGGCAATTGGCAATGGTCGCTGAATGAAGCGGAGGAAGAAGGCTGAAGAGGAAAAGAAGAAAGACTGGCGAAGTCGGCAGCGGATGACGTCGCTTGGTTTCCGCCCCAACCAGCGCCACTCTTCCTACCATGTGTCGGCATCGCTTGTTTCATCATCTACACGCTACTACGCAATACTCGTTCTACATCTACAGTGGTCCTGCTATTGGCATAAATCATTAATTCATATACCACGGCCATCATGGTATGCCATTTAAGAGCTATTTAGTGAACAGTAGGCAGAGACGCCCGGAGCGGCAGCTTCCGCGAGGAGCTTCCGACAAACACCATCTTGGGATACGACGTAATCTCCCAGTCCTGCTTCTCAACATTCCAGTTTGCAAGGTCACGGCGCGTCAGAGTCGTGCTCCACTTCGTCTCCTCCGACGGCTGCAGCGTGATGCGCTCGAATTGACGCAGCACGATCTTGGGCTCGTTGGGGCCGCCAAGGGAAACATACTGCGACTGATTAGCTTTGTTCAACATCGTTCGGTTCTTCTGTTACTTACCAGTTGGGGAACTTCATCACCAGCAACCTTGCCGGTGTTCTTGATGGTCACTGACACGCGGATGAGCTCGTCGTACAGGCGAGGGTTGCCGCCAGGACCGCCACCAGCAGGCAGGATCGGTTGCGCAGAGCCATCGGTGGCTCCCTCGGGAAGATAGTCCGAGGAGTCCTGTCCGTAGCTAGCATCCCCAGAAGATGCCTCGAGATCGGTACTGTTGAGCCAGGGGTAGATGAACTTGGTAATTTTCTGCAGTCCGTCGGGGTAGAGGTAATCCGACGCATTTCCAACCTCTCCAAAAGTTGGCGCTGCCTCAGTCTCACCCGAAGCAGGCTCGTACGCGGGGGCGCTCAGAACCTGCACCTCAAGGTTCGAGTAGT
Source organism: Aspergillus piperis CBS 112811 (assembly GCF_003184755.1). Classification (NCBI taxonomy): domain Eukaryota; kingdom Fungi; phylum Ascomycota; class Eurotiomycetes; order Eurotiales; family Aspergillaceae; genus Aspergillus; species Aspergillus piperis. The sequence goes on from NW_020291607.1 coordinate 623,767, forward strand.
TGAAAGTGGTGTAGCTCATACCATAGCCGAACTCGTAGATCGGGGTCTCGTTGCGCTTGTCGAATCCGCGGTAGTCAATGAAGACGCCCTCGACGAAGTCTTCCTGAGGGGCTCCGTTGCCGTTGTTGGGCTCGGTGACCAAGTAATCTTGGTAGGCCTCACGAGTCTTGCCCCAGGTAAAGGGCGACTTGGCACCGGGGTTGACACGGCCATAGAGGACGTCGGCAAGAGAGTTGCCAGACTCCTGACCGGGCAGACCACCCCAGAGAATAGCGGTAACATTGGGGTTGTCGTACCATTCGTTAACCAAGACTGGGCCGACAGAGTGAATGATAACAATGGTGTTGTTGCAGTTGCTAGCAGCAGCCTTGATCACATTATCGCCGTTCCTCCACAGGGTCAGGTTCCTGCGGTCACCCAGGTTTCCGTCCACATTGATGTAACCCTCACCAGAGTCGGCGTTGACAAAGACAAGAGAGACACTAGCACGTTGTCAGCATCCATTGCACAAGAAACAAAAGAATTAGAGATCTTCTTACCTGGCGGTCTTAGCAAGCGCCTCGATCTGATCGATAGCCCAGTTATCGGTGGCGGTGAATACACCATTCTTGTTCTTAAGCACCTCGTTGGAGATGGCCTGCTCGGGGGTCACCAGGTATGGGAAGTTGGCAGTACCACTTCCCCAGCCCATCGCCAATGTTCCATTGTCGCATCCACGGTCACTGCAGCCGTTGGCACCATAAGGGTTGGAGCCCGCATCTTCTCCGATAAGCGCGACCAGGCGCTCCTTACCAGTCAAAGGCAGAGCGCCGTCGTTCTTGAGGAGCACCGTGCTGTCCGCTCCAATGCGGCGGATCAGTTCGCTGTGGTTGCGTTGCACGTTCACGTAGTGGTTGACCTTCTCGTACGGTCCCTCCGACACATAGTAGTACTTGTAGCCGTATTCATCTCTGGTCCATGAGCTGAAGTTGGGAGGAGTCCACAGACGGTCACGGCCGACCTTGTAGTAGGCGGCCATGATGCGGACAGCCATGTCATCAACACGCCATTGGGGCACCGTTCCGTTGAGCACGCTAACGGTCAAGTTTGTACCCCAGTAAGACGTACCACTGTCGTAGTCGACGTCTCCTGGCATAGACATATCCAATCCTGCCAAAGCACCACTCACACCAGCATGGTGAGCAGCCCAATCACTCATGACAAAGCCCTGGAAACCCAGCTCGGCCTTGAGCAGCTTGTTCAGAGTGTAGCTGTTCTGGCAGCCATAGCTGTTGTTGATCTGGTTGTAGGAGCACATCACAGCGCCAGCACCCGCACGGATGGCATCCGCGAAGGGCCAGAGGTACAGCTCGTGCATAGTCTTATCGTCGAGGTTCGCGCTTCCACTCTCGGAAATATTAAATCCATAACCTTGGGCTTCAGGCGCCTGACGGAAATGCTCTTGCTCGTAGGCAATGTAGTGCTTAGCCGTCGCAACCACACCAGCATCTTGGATACCCTTGATGGTCTCTGCAAAGAGCACACCACTCAGGGCCGGGTCGGGGGAGAAGCCCTCCCAGTTACGACCACCGTCGGGACTTCTACCGAGAGGGCCGGCAGCTGGACCCAATTGGATATCGGCACCCTTGTCGCTAAATTCCTGACCCATAGCCTTGCCGCGGAGGTATGCCAGATTCTTGTCCCAGGTTGCAGCCACGTTCATACCGGCAGGGAAAGCAGAGTTGTAGTCGGCTGCGCCGTGTCAGTAAGAGCATCAAAGCCTAACAACAGCAGATGGCTTACAGTCACGAACGCCCAGAGGGCTATCCTGTAAACACATTCCCGGAACTCCCAATCTGTCGCCGTTAATCAATGAATGCCCCCTGTCTCGACATTCTTTTCAAACCTACCGGGGAACACCGCCAGTCTGACCAACACATAGCTCCAATTCCCATCTAGAAGTTGTTAGCCGGAGCATACAGATTGCGCCATGTAAGTCCTACCCAGTTCCTGTGGTCAGATTGACCTTCTCAGCCAATGTCATCTGCGAGACAATATCAACAGCGCGCTGGTATGCCTGCGCCCAGTCGCCCTGGCCATTGGCCCAAGGGGATGGGTAATACGGTGGGGAGTAAGCCAATTCATCCTATGAATAGACCATTGTCAGCGATGATGAAACAAACAAGTGAATCTAATTGAGCACGATTGCAATTCACAGGACAAAGGAACGGCACGTACAGCGCTGGCCAGCGAGACGGCAGTAAGAGCCACCGCCTCAATCAAAGTGAACCTCATGATGGCAAGGTCGCCCAAAGGGGGAGCAAAACAAACCAGGTGAGCAACCGTGCAACACCTGTCCAAGGGAGAGACTGGAGGTTTAGGGAGGACAGAAACGAAAATAGCGAGAGAAAGGGGAGCCGGGCCATATTAAATAGTTTGAGCGCCACGAAGTGACCGTCCGCCACGGCATGCGAATTGAGGAACCCAACAATGATGTATGCCAGTGCAGCTGTCTCCGCAAAGCTACCCACTCATGCAATTCACAGTCCCGCATGCAGTGTCAAAGAGAGACACGCTAAGCATGGGCGATAAATGTTTGGTCCGGTATGTTGATCGACGTGGGATGTCCCGATTGGGAGACTGGGTGGAACAGGCCAGTAGACCGGCCCTGGAGGAGTCGGAAATTAGGCAAGCAAGGCACTGTCGGAGAAGCTGGAAGGAGCTCGAACGATGATGCATTCGGGCCGGCAGAGCCATGTACAAACTCTACATCGGTTGGCAAAAGAGGTCGGAGGGTCAGGTGAGGTTGAGTTGACCGGGGTAAGGATTATTCCCAGCCTATAGACCAGCACAACATGGGGAACGGCGTCCGTGGTCGACGCTGGGACAAGTCTGGAGCCCCGCTTCCTTTGACCATTTTTAGTGGCAATAGTGACCAAGCTGGAATTGGTCTTGGAGAGTGGGAAAATACGAAAAGCTGGGGGAAAGAAGCCATTCGGGGAAGGGGATTTACGGAGTAGTTCACTAGTTTGGCCAGGGGTCGCCCCGGTAATTACGTTACACAGTACTTCGTCCAGTCCCTGCAGCTGTGGGTAAACCGGCATCATTACCTGCACCATTCAAGTTTACGTCAATACCACCATTAGTTAGCGATTAACTAACTCATAGAAGCATGATATTTTGCCTTTCTCAATCTACATCCTTGTTGATGTATGTCTGATTTGGAAGGTGTATCAGATCAACTTTTACATTCTTCACTGAGACACCAGTCTAGCAGTTTATCTCCATGCAAGTCTGGCTCATTCTCGCCAATACTCCATCCAGAGCGAATCCCGAGTGGCCCTGCACATTTAGCTTCTACTTACTCGACGTGAATACCTATGGCGCATGGGGGAATTGAGCATGAAGCAGAGGGAGTTTTTCCGCGCTGTCGTCATTGGAGGAATTAGTCTTTAACAGGTACTACTACTTCGTACTACTACTAGCCAGAGTCCCATGGATCCGTGCCGTCAAGTCTATTGTTGGTCCGAATCCGGCTGGGCGTCTTACCGTCACTCTTGTGTGTATCCAAGTATCCACCGTGTAATTCCGTCTTCTTCCACTCATCACCCCAGCATTCCCCGCATTTCCCTTCATCATCCTAGCAGCTTCCCAGCGGTCAGACCGATGGCACAACCAGAGTACTACACCATAAACCCAGTTGGTTAAACAGGTGCCTGGCGACATGTCAGACAAGCAGATACCGCCAAGCGCGGTCTCTGAGCACAACAAATGTCATCGTACCGACATGGCTCCAATGCACCTTACGTCGACCCAACGGCCTCCCGCAAGGGTCAGCCCATACCTACCACTTTCTAAACAATGCACTCCTCCCTTTGGAATCTCTTAATTTCGGTCAACAGTAGAAGGGATGCTCCACTCTGGGAGGTGAATGAGATGAGGTAATCAGCTCCTTCTTCCTACAATACGGATGGGATCCCGTCGGAAGAAGAACGGGACGTCTTCACTGCTCTCGATGTTCCGGGCGTCACTCTTGACTCCGATTATCCTCGGTGTCGCCTAAACACAAATGTCGCTCATCATTTATCCAGGTTAGCGGTTAGCCTGGGGGAAAAAATTACCCCACTTTCGGCTAAAGGTGCTGCTGACGGTGATGAGGCGCCACTGCAAAATAATAGTGGCCTTGTCAGAGTACTCTCTGAAGAGGAGAAATTGCTTGCATGACCGTGAGTGTGTTTTCTATCTCCTAGTCAAGACATCCACTGCTTGTTCGCAGTGAGTTCTCGGACAAAGTCCGGACTGTTGATTGTCCACGCATCGCCGGTAGAGCGGACATTGCCGACCACATGGCAGTTCAATGATTTTGAACCATAACGCTTGACCGGTTTACTAAAAAAGCATCGATTTCGTAGAAATTTCTCGGAGGGTGGCTGCTCTCGGTCAGGTGCCGCATGCGCTCATGCAGAGACAGGCCATTCGGGGTTAGTTGAAGATGTGGGGAATTTCTCCGTGGGGTACTCACTACTACTACTCACACGTATAGTCTAGTACACTGAGGATTCGGGATCCAGACTCGATGAAAGTCTTGTTTCCGTCCTGAACGACTAACTAGCCCGCTCGACCTCCGATTACGGGTAGAAGTTGAGCCATTTCTTCCATTTCTTCTGCTTACCAATATGTCGCTTTCCTTTGAAAGGTAGCCAAAGACCCAGTTTGCTTGTGGGTACGGGATATACCAGGTTGCATGATCGAAGATGGCTTCTAATCTTCGACTCTGAACTGCCGAATACTCCGGTTGCGGCCCCCTCTGAGCCCGACGTGCATTACTATTTGCCTTTCGCTTGTCTTGCCTAGTTTTCTGAGATTAATCCTGATCTGTCCAGGCGTCATCTGCCAAGATTTGGCTGGCTTTGACTCGAGCCTCCCACCCCCGCACCATCCGCGCTCCTGGTCTCACACACCCAGGATAACAAGCAACGGCATCTTTCCGCCTGACATCCTTTTTGCTGCTAGGCATGCCGATATTCGAAAATCATCTTGACGCCGAAAGCCTCGAGACGGGAAGTAAATCAGCTACATCGACCCGAAAGCCCCGAGCCTGGTATCCGATGTCTACGGGAAGTCCACAAAAGTCGCATCTGTATCACTGATATAGAACAGGTTCAGGTAAAGTGTCCCAGCCACTAAAAGCTTACAAGCGGCACGACGCCCTCGTACATGCATTGGAAATGAAGCCAGGGCTATTTTCCCACGGCATACTAATCAAGCAAAGCCCGGCAGAAGGTACTCATTAAACAGTGCATTAGACACCCGAGTTACCCTTCGCAATTTCCACCCTTCCCCGTGTGGGGTGTATCCCGGAACTGGGGCCTCCACCAGCCACAACCGCGACAAACCCGGGGACATGTAGCAGCTCACCAAGGCTCATTGACGGATGAACCCGAACGGCATCCACACTGAGCCTGTTTTCCTGCCGATGATTACCCGTACGACGGGCAGGTGGTATGTCCGGTAGAAAAATTCCAGTGTTCTCGTATCCTACAATAATAAGTAGTCCTATAGTATCCAACGAACGGAATCACGTCCTCCGGACATATATCGGCGACTTAGACATTTAGTAGAGGGGTCCGAGCGAAGACAAATGCACTAGGCAGTCAAAGTAATGAATCTGGAGGTGTAACTACTAACTAGATCTAAACCAGAAAAGTACACTATACCACCTAATGCAAAGGATATCTAGATTTATGTCTGCCTTGTCGGACAAACAAAAATTTCTTTGTTTCTTCCCTGTCAACTATGACGTTACCCTGCAGATATGTATCTACGTACTAACTAATGTATCCATGCCTATACCTTTCCCCATTATCCACGGCGCGTGCTCAATCTCTCTTTCTTCCTTTGGCACTAAAATTACTAAGTAGATTGCTGCGTTTCGGATCATCGGATCGGTTGAGCCCGAATCTTACACAGATTCATTACTTCGTTTTCTCTTTTATGGGGGGTTTAAGTTTTTTTCCTTTCTCTCTCTCCCGCTTTTCGTTCCAAATGTGACGGTGTGGTTTATAATGCTACCATTTGGGTAGGAGAGGGGACGATGTTTTATCAGTTAGTGGGATTAGATGGGACACTTTATCAATCAAGTCACTACTTAATTCGCTTCAGACAATTTTAAGAACTCCTGTGACCTGGTCTACAGTGTGTACTTGCTATGGTTGGTTTCGAGCACGGGTTTCTGCCTCGATAGTACCCAGGTAATACTACTTTGGGGGGCATAATTTTTGCAGATATTTGAATGAATATATGATGCTGTGCTCTGGTAGTTCTCTGAGCATTGGACCTCTATAGTACCGTGGGCTCTGTATATCACGTGATACGCAGTATGTCACTGCTCGATTCTGATTGGATGTTCGACTTGGCGTCCCGATGTATGGCATCAAAAGGCAAGGACTATGGAATGTAATTCTCATTCTACGCCTGAGCAATCAATCATATTAACAAAGGTGTACTTCGCACTATGGCACACGAAGAGAAGGACCATCCTGATGTAGAGGCGTGCAGCGAGAGTCAACATGACCATTCCGAACAAGGCCCAACATCTGCTTTCCAGCAATTGGCTATTCTGGATCGCTTCCTTGCGGTCTGGATCTTCCTTGCCATGGCGGTTGGTATAATTTTGGGGAACTTCGTCCCTAATACGAGCAAAGCGCTAGAGAGGGGGAAGTTTGTGGGCGTTTCTGTGCCTATTGGTACGTTGTTGTCCATTCAATGCTATTGAATTGAAGATGAAAGAGTATATGCCAACAGCATCCTAGCTATCGGTCTCTTGGTCATGATGTATCCCATCTTGTGTAAAGTGAGGTTCGAAACGCTACATCGGTCATTTCGGGAGAAGGGACTTTGGATACAGGTGGGCTTCAGTATCGTCGTCAATTGGATTATAGCTCCGCTGTTCATGGTAGGTCCATGTCACCTTGTGGGTAATGGTGGGCTAATGTGAGGTAGCTCGGTCTCGCCTGGGCGTTTCTTCCCGACGAGAGGGGCCTTCGAGAGGGTCTTATCCTTGTCGGTATTGCTCGATGCATTGCCATGGTATGTCATGCCCTCGCTGGAAGTAGTACAATAAGCTGACGTGCATAGGTCCTCGTATGGACAGGACTAGCAGGCGGCGATGGGGAATACTGCGCAATTCTAGTCGCCATAAACTCGATCTTGCAAATGGTCCTATTCGCACCCCTCGCCATCTTTTTCATTCGCGTCATTGGTGGAGCGAATCACGGTCTAACAATCGACTATTCGCTGGCTGCAAAAAGCGTTGGCGTATTCCTTGGTATCCCTCTGGGAGCAGCCATCGTCACCCGTTTCTCCCTTAGGTTCCTGATCAGCAGAGAGTGGTACGATAAGCATTTCTTGAAATGGATTAGCCCACTGTCTCTGATCGGCTTGCTGTTCACCATCTTGGTTCTGTTCGCGTCACAGGGGCGACATGTGGTCCACCAGATCGTATCTGTTATCCGAGTAGCGGCTCCTCTGGTCGTCTACTTCGCTGTCATCTTTGGTGTAACTCTTGCCGTAACACGCCGCTGCGGTTTCGGATACAGATTGTCTTGCACGCAGAGTTTCACTGCTGCCAGCAATAACTTTGAGCTCGCTATCGCAGTCGCGATAGCAACATTTGGCGTGGATAGCGACCAGGCTTTGGCAGCAACAGTTGGACCTCTCATTGAGGTCCCCGTGCTTCTGGGATTAGTATATGTGGTCAAGTGGGTTGCCAAAAGACAAAATTGGGCTCCTTAACCGTCTTGTTGAGCCCATATTTAATACCATCACAAAACAATAGACATACTATCAGCTGTTGCTTATTTCATCCAGGACCTGAAACAGTATATGGTTCTGTACTCTGCATCCCTCCTCTGTAGTGAGTCCTTTGGAGAAACCGGCCCAGAGTTTCCTGCGGATCTCTGACAGCTCCACTCCACGTGTATTGTACTGGTCGATCAATTCATCTGCAATGGCACAAAGTGTGGTATTCAAAACATCACCACTACTCGGCCATGACTCCACGGCTTCCCCGGGGCCACAACCACAGACAGATTGGTCTCGGACGGGCACTTCAATGTCCGAGGCCGCCTGCACAATCTCCGAACGAGGCTTTGTAACACGATCACAGCTTTGTCCTGGACTAGAAAGGCCCGGCTCAATTGATTGTAGTGCACCGGTAGCAGCATTTCTCGCCTTTGGCACACAGGCTGAACTGTCTTGTGACTGGCATTGTGCTTCAGTCGAACGAAGCTTCGGAATGGCTACTTTTTCGGTCAACGCTGGATCATCGATTTGCAGATACTGTTCTAATAATTCCGACGACAAGCCCGAGCGAGTCAGAAGATATCTCAACTTCCTGTTCTCCGCCTCAAGCCTCTGCACGGCCATTCTATGTTCCACATCCCGGTGACGCGCTTGTTCTTGCAAAGCAGCCAACTTGTTTTCTAACTCGCGGGTGTGCTGTTGTTTCCTAGCGCGACTATTCCGCTGATTTTCTCGGATGCGAGCAAGTCTATCGAGATCCTTCATAAACAAGTTAGCAACTTGTGCTGATCATAACCATGCTTGGTGAGCTTCAACCTTTTGGTGCTTCTTGGGGTCCATCTCTTACCAGGTGAGAATGTAATCAGTGCTCACCCCAAGTGATCTTCCCCGTGAACTGGCAATTCGAAACGACTATAACGTAACTGTATGCTGCCCAAAAGAGTGGGCTTTAGTGGGGAAAGCTACTCTGGAGACTTCGGCATATCTTCTGCACTCTCCGCTTTTATGGCAAACCGTAGTCGATCCGGGGCATCTTTCCCAATTGGGATACATGGAGCGAAGGATAACCGGAACGATCGAGGCAGGTGGATGGATTTTCATCTATTGACAAGACATTCTCGGTGGGACTGTAGAAGGCATGATTGGTCTTGTCTGTGGACTGTTTCCAATGCTTGGTGAGTGGACTCTGTCTCGGCCCAAGCTCCATTGAAGCCATAAGCACTTTATTTGGTGCAACGGTCAGATTAGGGGACAACAACACCCACGACTACCCACCGGTTCGTGGAACAAAAAGGACCAGGTGTCCGCTAAGATGAAGATCATGGATAGGCTATTGGTTCTAGACTTTCATATTCTGCTGCAGAGCGATGTCCAAGCGGAAGTTTTCTGCTGTGTATCTGTTAGGTACAGTAAGACACTATAACCTGTTACATGTCAGATCATAGTGTTTTGTAGAGATGAAAGCTTTTCCACACTCTATTCAGCTCATTTTCAATAGTAGAATGTCTAGGATCGCCTGACTAGCAAGCAATGCCACTACGTGCTTGTTTAAAGGTCAGCGCAGCAAGAGACAGCTATCGGATAAACGTAAAGAGCCAGGCGGCGGAGAGTATATCCCCCTTCCGCGCACCGCTGAAATCCCCACGAGTGGAGAGATCTTCAATTTCCCGGATCTATTTTCAACGCAGATTAGATATATCCGAGCTGTCTAGGGTCCAGTCCAGATCGGGTCATGGAAATCTCATGGAAGGGAAGACGAACCCACCCGTCATGCCAGCGAACAGGTGGCGCTGGAGCTCAACTTGGACGACGTCACTATCCGTCACTCATACTTGGGAGCCCCCCGGAAGGACTGGTTCACTTTTCGCATCCATGCGCTCAATCTTCTTAATGTCTTTCAAATCTTTATCCTCACATGGATCTCGTGATTCTTTTGCCCTGCCAATAACCTAACTCCCTATCGATACGCTTCATTGTCTACACGAATATCATCATGGTCTCCACGCGACACCATCCCCGCGACTTTCCGCCCCCCGCGACTGGGAGAGCTTCGCCGCCATCAACACCGTCTTCATCTTCTACGGGTGCCAATGGCTCCGGGAAAAAATGGGTGCATGTTCCGTCTGGTGCCATTACCCTGTGGTTGATCTTCTCCGTCCCGCTAGTACTATGGGATGCCAGCTACGTGTTGCTACGCCCTCACCTGAAGCTCGAAAGCAAGCTACATTCCCCGATCTGGACTCCGTATGCGCTGTATGGCACAATCGATTACCTCTACGGCTGGCCGGCATTCAATGCGCGCAATGAATTTACCATTGCGCAAACGATCCTGAACCTGGTCGAGACCGCTGGATATATCTACTACCTGGTGATTGTGTATACGCATGGGGTCACAGCGGGAAACACGTCTCGAGGCCAACGCAAAACCAAGAAAGGACCGATGTGGATGCTGAAAGAGTCCAAGGTTGTTACTGGTCGTCCCGGCGCGACTGCGCTTCTGGTGGCATATAGCGCCTCGGTTATGACCCTTGCGAAGACGGCCCTATTCTGTGAGTCGCCATTATGCTGTCAGGATTAGTTCGGAATATGACTCTAACGAATATTGCATAGGGCTGAACGAGGCTTTCTCTGGTTTCGCAGACGTTGATCGCAACGACCCTTGGACCTTGTTCTTCCTGTGGATCATACCCAAGTAGGTTTCAGTTCTTTGATGGTGTTGTTGTTTCATCTAACGGTCGCATTAGTGCTCTCTGGATCGTCTTTCCTAGCTATGGCGTCTATGCTTTGGGTTCGGAAATTCAGGCGTCACTAGAGAGTGCCACACCGCGTCAGCGAGTTGGGCGGCCCAAGTCGTCGTAGGATGGCCCCGGACCACAGCAAGCTCGGGTTAATGCTAGGTTGCATCCGGCTAGAGACGCTTGACCAGGATACGAGAGGGGAAGTCGCGTGCACCACACTAGCACGGAGTTTGAGCACCGGCCATGGTTGAACTGATTGGGGGGAAGTGGGAGTGGGAGGCATAATGGAGGACAGATTTGAAGATTTGAATTATACATCCGTACCGTAATACTATAAGCCCCGGAGATACAAGCTTAGATAAAATCAACAATCGAGGAAATTGAGTAAGGAGGCATCTGTCAGCAAAGAAGCCAGCACTAAGCTAGTAGTTGATAGCGTAACTTTTCCCCGGGATCATTGCGGGATAACAGCAGCCAGTGATGCTGCGGGCTAGAAACGCCATGCATTCGTTGGTATTTACCCAACGTCGCTGCAGGCTTCCGATACGTTCCCTCGCTGCACGATTCCATCCACCGCTATTGTGTACCTCATTCCCCTTCTCGATATTATTTGTTCTAGTAGTTCTGGAGATTGGTCTTGTCTAGTGGGTTCCGCAAGGGTCTGGGTGGTTGAGCCAGTTGATGGTTGTCCAATGACCGCAGCCCCATATATATTACCACCGATGACACTCCGGACTTGCACGTTCAGCTATTGAACCTTCTTCTTTACAACACCCATGTTCTGGAAACTGGGTTCCTTATTGGCGCTGTACCTTTTTTCCTATGGGCATCATTATCATCACCCAGCATCCCCAATTTGACATTTTCTACAACTATTTACTATACTGAATAATATCTGGGGACGGTGAATATCTAAATTACTAAAGGGTAAATTCCCCCAGGATGACGACGGCGAGAGGTGCCAAGCCTCCAGTCAGCGCCCGTCCTAGCCAGCCTTCCCCATACCCACCGATTTCGACCACCGCCTCATCCCGCGGTTTCGTCCCGTCTTTCTCCCCAGAGCACCAGCAGGACCAGACCCTGTGGCCAACTCCCTCCGCATCCACTCCCTTCCTACCGAACGATGATCCGGGTCTTGTTCTTGGGGTACCTGCGCCCATCATGATCCCTCCGGAGTCCGACGAGTCCCCCTTGGCCTCCGGCCTGACCCTGGGCCACGACGATATCGTCCTTCCCGAAGACCTCGACAACCACAGCCGGGCCAGCTCGCGTGATCCCGGCAGCGCCGTTACTGCCGGTGATCCGGGTACCTCGCACGAGTCGGGGATTGATGCCCACCGGGACGACGGCAGAGGCGACCCCGCACACAATCACGACCAACAGGGAGGCGAAAAACCAGCGTGGAGCGAAATGAAGACGAAAGCCGGCAAGGAGCGAAAGCGCCTACCCCTCGCCTGCATTGCTTGTCGAAGAAAGAAGATCCGATGCTCCGGCGAAAAGCCTGCGTGCAAGCACTGCTCGCGCTCTCGAATACCATGTGTTTACAAGGTCACTACCAGAAAGGCGGCGCCCCGGACGGACTACATGGCGATGCTGGATAAGCGCTTGAAGAGGATGGAGGACCGGGTCATCAAAACCATCCCCAAGGAAGAAACTAGGGATATGGGTGCCATTGGCCGGTCGGTGGTTCGACCGCCGCAACCGGGACAGACCAACAAGGCGCAGAAGAAGCGGACAGCGGAAGAGGCTTTTGCTGCTGAAATGGATGAGTGGGCTCGGGAGAGCCGCAATGGTCCGCAGGATACCTTTCCGATGCGCCGTGAGAGTAAACCAGGTGATGCGTCGGGCTTAATGAGTGCAGGTGCCGAGTTTTTACCGTCATTGGAGATCCAAGAGCACCTGGCAGAGGTGTTCTTCGATTGCGTCTACGGGCAATCTTATCTCCTCCTTCACAAACCAAGCTTTATTCGAAGACTCAAGGCGAGAACCGTGCCTCCAGTTCTTATACTTGCCGTTTGCGCCGTTTCCGCTCGGTTTTCAACCCATCCACAGATTAATTCCGAACCTCCTTTCCTGCGTGGCGAGAACTGGGCCAATCCAGCAGCTGCTATAGCCCTGAGTCGCCATGACGAGCCTAATATCACTATTCTGACCGTGTTTCTGCTTCTGGGTCTTCATGAGTTCGGTACATGTCATGGCGGGCGGAGTTGGTCATTCGGTGGCCAAGCACTGCGCATGGCGTATGCCCTGCAATTACATAGGGAGCTCGACCATGACCCTCTATTAATCCAGAACAATGGCAATGGATCGCAGCTTAGTTTTACAGATCGAGAGATACGGAGACGAACCATGTGGGCTTGTTTCTTGATGGACCGTTATAATTCATCCGGGAGTCAGCGTCCGCCGATAGGAAACGAGAAGTTCCTGCAAATACAGCTCCCTATTAAGGAGTCACATTTTCAGATGGAGATTCCAGGGCCAACGGAAGACTTGGACGGCAATGTTCTCAATCCGGTTCCAGACGATGTTGGTCAGCTATCTAATGCGAAGGAGAATATGGGTGTATCAGCCTTTATCATCCGCGCAGTTGTCATATGGGGCCGCATCGTTGATTATCTCAACCTCGGAGGAAAAAGAAAAGACACGCAGCCACTGTGGTCGCAGGAGTCTGGGTACATGCGCCTCAAGCGGCAGATTGAGGAGTTTTCCGCGTCTCTCCCTAGCCATCTCTTGTTCACTTACGAAAACCTTCAGATCCATGCAGCCGACCGAATCGCCAACCAGTTCATCTTTCTGCACATTATCATCCACCAGAACATGCTCTTCTTGAATCAATTCGCCATACCGCTATCACCGGGAGGACGACCTCCCCGTGACATGCCCAAGGCATTCCTGAGCAATGCCGGCCGGGCAGCAGTGGAAGCTGCTCATCATATTTCTATCCTCATCGACCGTGCATCCGCTTACCCTCTCACTGTTCCGTTCGCCGGATACTGCGCTTATTCGGCCAGCACTGTCCATATATGGGGCATATTCTCGAAGAACGCACAGTTGGAGGCGCGTTCCAAGGAAAATCTGCGCCATACATACCGTTACCTCAATAAGATGAAGAAGTATTGGGGAATGTTTCACTACATGGTGGAAAGTGCCAAGGACCGATACCGCCAATTTGCGGATGCGGCCATCAAAGGCACGGTGGTTATGCAGAATGGTGGGCAGATCGCGCCCATGTTCCAGTATGGTGACTGGTTCGACAAGTATCCCCATGGGATGTCGAGGTCACATTGGGAGGAACCCGATCCTCAAAAAGCAAAGAGTGACGATGGTGTCATGAGTCAACGGCCAGACCTTCAGAGCGTCGAGGAATTCTTTGCCAGCCTCTCTCCTACACCACAGCCGAGCGCTCCGCGTAGGCATTCGAAGAAGAGCAGCAAGGCTGACAGCGTGAGCGGGTTCGATGGACCAACTCCCCCGCAGTCAATGAATGAAATCGCCATGGACGGCGCTCCGGGCATGCTGGGGACCACCGGCACTGGGTTCCCTCAGCCGGCCGTGTTCAACCAGAACCGCGCGGGACAACAGCCCTTCGCACAACCCGGCTTCGACTTTTCCATGCCCGCAGCAGACCAACTCCCGCAGCTGGATCGACAATTTGTCTACGGCTCCTTTGGCGACTTTGACCCGTCTGCATCCCTCGTCCCACCCGAGAATCCGGCGATGCCCGCTCCCGTGAACCGCCCCGAAGCTCCCCCTAATGAAGACCCCTCCACCATCTTTACCGGTCAATTAGACCCTAATGCCCCGTCCGGTGCAGGTGAATACTATCAACCCAGCGCCTGGTTCTTGCCCTTCAATCTCGATCCCGTAGGCGCCGGTGGTGGCCTTGATCCAAATTCACAGGCCGCCGGTTCAGGTAACCCCGTCGTGGGAGGTCCCGATCTCTCTGGATTCGGAAACATACCGATGGGAACATTTGACTTAGGACTGGGGGTGAATCGCGGCTCACAGGCATAAGCAATTGTATTTTCGTGTCTGCGGGTAGGAAGAAATATCATTTGATTTGGGTTTTAGTTTTCAGCGGGGTACATTCGGGCTTGGGGCGGACGGTCTGGTTTTTGGAAAAGATTTTGGAGTTTATGAACGACCTTGGCTATGTGGTATATGCGACGCGACGTTTTTAGTCTGGTCTGGTCATGTCATGCCTTGATGCTGTGTATTTATATTATGGTTATATATTCAACAGAGAATAAATATACCTCAATCTAAGGATTTCGGCCACATGCGTAGATAAGTCGATGTTATCATCAATACAGTTAGCCAAATATTGGTTGGACACATTCATGGAAGCGACCATGAACAGATTCAATATAGCCCACTAACCCCGCAATCTGAGCAGAAAGAACAAGAAGAATAAATCAAAAAGAACAAAACAGATAGGTAGAGAGGGAAACAACAAAAAATGCATTGTCGGGGAGTCGAACCCCGGCCACTCGCTTGGAAGGCGAGTATCATAACCGTTAGACTAACAATGCTTGCTAGCTGGAATATGGTCCTTACAACAGTTCACAATCCGCAAAGTAACTAATGTCAGATCTACGGTATGGCGCTTGAGCTAATGAACAGAGTAGTTATATATTCTATTTTCTGCTAGGTTGAGCTTAATAGGAGTATGTATGATCGAAACTTATCGGATGATAGAGTGTGTATGGCACAACGTACTGTATGTAGGTTCGACCAAATCAGTCAAGGAGACCGACTGCAGACAATGTAAATAAACGTGGGATGATTTCGCAATTATAAATGGGCTGATTACATACTAAGTATATATAATAGTTACTATTCTCAATAACCATACACTGATTTCAGTTTACTACTCTGAAGGAATGCGACATAAAATATGATTTATTCCGACACACACAGTTTAAACTTCAAACCTCCCCACTCCATGCAAATCCCGCATCTAACTTCACTGGTGGTGCGTAGTGGGGTATAAATCAAATTAATGGCAGTTTCTTTCAAGGAAGCATCATTGGTCTAGTGGTAGAATTCATCGTTGCCATCGATGAGGCCCGTGTTCGATTCACGGATGATGCATTCTTCCAAGCATTGTTAGTCTAACGGTTATGATACTCGCCTTCCAAGCGAGTGGCCGGGGTTCGACTCCCCGACAATGCATTTTTTGTTATTTTTCTATATTATCTTTTTCCTTCAAGCTAAATGATGAGATGATGTAGTATGCTATCTGGGTTGGTAGTTTGCTTGTTTTCGTATTGATCTAATGTTTCTTCATCCAGGACATGCATGTATTGCTTAATCGAGGATATGTCCAGCCAATAGGGTTAAAATACCTGGGAGTTGTTTATGGGGTGCTACTTACTACACATAGTTGACCGTAAAATATATCATTATACTAGTACTAATAGTACAAGCTTCGGCCTCGGGTGTGGTAAAATGCAAAACATATTCTCATGCACCTCATAGTAAATAGTAATACTCAATGACGCTATAAAAACAGAGCCAGCTTAATCAAATCAATCGATAAATAAACCCATGCATGCTTGCACCATCCATATGATAATCGGCCATTGTACAACAAATACAACCAATGCTGGCAGCAATATATCATATAGTTGCGCTATAAATCCCATAAAACAAACAAACAAAGCTAGTTAACAAACAGATCTTTTTAATCCTCCCACTCCTCATCTAACTGATCTATCAGTCGATTTTCGGCATCCACGTCACTGCCTCGACGGCCGAAACTGCCGCGGTGGTTGACGCTGTTACCGCGGGTGTGGCCGTGGCCGAGAGTCGGGGAGCGTTTTAAGCGGAGGAGGCGGGCTAGGGAGGAGAAGAGGATGATGATCATGTCCTGTTTTAGAGGGGAAGAGAGAGGAGATGAGGTTAGCTTAGGGTTCTGTATAATGAATGTATTTTTGAAGAATAGCAAATGAGACAGTTGTATGTGTTCAGATAGATGTGTGAAGCAAGGAAAGATTTCTAGAATCAATCAATCGAGCTATTGACATGTTTCCAGCTTATATGGACGTCTTTGCTAGGCCTGCACGAGCAATGACTGTATATACCGCGTTCAACACGGTTAAATGTCCAAAAGGCTAGATGTCCAAACGAGTGACTTCAAAGACAAGCAAGAAAGACAAGCGTAAGGAAAGACGAATGGCAAGCACGCCTGATGTAATTGAGCTCCAGACCAGCCAAAGCAGATTCAATCCATCCTCGAAACAGGTAACCTTGCATTGCCAAACTCCTTGTACGGGGCCTGCTCGTGCCGCCGGGACCGTCGGAACGGGATTAACGCCAGTATACTTACTTTGATGAAGTCAAGCATTCCCGCCCAAAGACTGTAGTTCGGGCACTGTCTCCAACCGCGCTGGTGCATGACAGTTCGTTGGTATGCGCAACCACCGACCAGGTAGGCCGCCACGGCAATCAAGGCACTATGCTTATCAGTTATCGGTCCCATATTAGGTTGTTCTTTACTTACATTACGCCGAAAACGCCGGCTGGCGAAAGACCCGGGTTATCCGGTGTGGGCGCGGTCGCGCCACAAGCGGCAGAGCTTCGAACCTCGAAAAAGTATGTGCACTGGTCCATGGTGCCGACAAAGGAGACTGTCGCCTGAGAGGCAGGGGTATCGCGCTCACAAAGGAACGACATGATGGTGGATTTGGTGCGGGCGGCATTTCCGATATAGTCGCCGGCACAAGGGGAGCCATTGGTATAGTTCATAACCAGCTTTCGGCCGCGGAAGAAGGGGTCTGATGCTTGTTGACTACATCGTGTCAGTTGAGTGATTATAGCAGGTGGTAAAGAAGAATAGTGTCACCGTACCCAATGGAGTAGACTTTACCCTCCCTCTTGTAGTAGGCGCTAACATTCCTCCACCTTGCGCGGTCCACTCCCACCACATCCTTGATATCTTCGACCACGGGCGCACAGATATTTAACGTAAAGTTGGCATTGTAGTCGTGTCCTCTGGCGTGCCAACTCTCGTCTCGGGCGCCTTTGCGAGGTTTGTCCCCGTCTACTGGGGGCGGAGATAAGGAGATGGTGTTGAGATCGTAGAATAGGCCGGTCGTGGGAGAGCGAACGACGCAGGGAGAGAGGGCATCATTCGGAGCAGAAGAATCGGAGGCAGCCTGAGAGACAAGCGGAGCAGCCAGGAGGAAGAGGAACCTCAGCAAGGAGGATGTGGGTGGCTTCATGGTGGGAAGATGATCTCCGGTGGAGGCAGCCGGGACGGTCGGCGATAACGGTTCTAAGCCGAGGAAGGGAACGAGAATGGATCAGGAAGCTGGAAGTAGGGACTGATCGGTAAGTTTGGGAAGGTCGAAGGAGAGCAAAGCAAAGGAGAGACCAAAGATAAAGAGAAGAAGAAGAAGCAGCGAGAGAAAAGAGGGGAAGGACAAGGAGGAGCAGCAGATGAAGCAGGCGTCGTAATGCGCGGAGGTGAAACGTCGCATTTCTTGCGGAGATTCCATCGAGAGCTTCTCACCGCCCGCATTGTCGGCTCCGCTTCTGCCAAAAGTCCCGCGGCTTCTTCTCCAGTTCTCCTTAATCCCCATATCAAGATCCAGTATAGCCCGTCATGGCTCCTAAGAAGGACTCTAAGACCAAGGTCCGGGTTCAGCCCGTTCCAGAGAAACGTGGCTATGAATTTGGAGGACCGTAGGTGCTCAATGCTCTGTTATAATTGGCAATTGGATACTGACCCCACAGTCTCGGTGCGTTTGGGATCGTGTTTGGTCTGCCCGTGCTGGTTTACAGCTTCACCTTCCTGTGTAACGATGTCTCCGGCTGCCCGGCTCCTTCGCTACTACACCCCTCTACCGTGACTCTTGACCAATTGAAGGCAGAGGTTGGCTGGCCCAAGGGAGGGTTTGCGGACTTCTACGATACAAGCGTGACACTTTGGGTACTGGGCTACTATCTGCTTAGCTTGGCCATGTATGTGTTTCTGCCTGGCCAGGAGGTCGAGGGCACCGAATTGGCATGTGGAGGAAGATTGCCCTACAAGTTCAACGGTTGGTTTCTTCAATTGACTCGTATCTGCCTCTCTAACGTCCTGCAGCTTTTCTGTCGGCCGTCCTGATCCTCTCCGGCTGTGCGACGGGCACCTACGTCTATGGCGCGGACTTTGCTGTCTGGACCTTCCTCTGGGACAATTACTTGCAGGTTATCACCGCCAATCTGGTGATTTGCACTGTCATCGCCATCTTCGTCTATGCGAAGAGCTTCACCGTTCCGGCTCCAGGGCAGCCCAACCCCGAGCTCCGCCAGCTAGCTCCGGGTGGTCACACTGGCAACGCGTTGTATGATTTCTTCATTGGCAGAGAGCTGAACCCCCGGGTACGCCTGCCGATTCCCTTTGTCAGTGAAGCTTCGCGCACGATCGACATTAAGTCCTGGCTCGAAATGCGCCCCGGCTTGCTGGGGTGGATCATCCTGAACCTGTCGAACATTGCCCGCCAGTACCGCACCTACGGCTACATCACGGACTCGATCGTCATCTCGACTGCTTTCCAGGCGTTCTATGTCCTGGACGGCCTGTACATGGAGCCTGCCCTGCTGACTACAATGGACATCATCATGGACGGCTTCGGATTCATGCTCTCGTTTGGCGACCTCGTCTGGGTGCCGTTTATCTACAACTTCCAGACCCGCTACCTGGCCGTCTTCCCGTACGAGCTGGGCTTCAATGGCATCCTGCTCGTTCTGGCTGTCACTGCCGTTGGCTACTCGATCTTCCGGGGCGCCAACAACCAGAAGAACCGTTTCCGCACCAACCCGAACGACCCCCGCGTCAAGCATCTCAAGTACATCCAGACGGCCAGCGGCTCCAAGCTGATCACGTCTGGCTGGTGGGGAAGCGCCCGCCACATCAACTACCTGGGCGACTGGGTCATGTCGTGGTCGTACTGTCTGCCTACGGGCATTGCCGGCTACGCTATTATCCAGAGCATCAACCCGGCCACCGGGGACCTGCAGAAGCAGGCCGTGCAGACCCCCGAGAGCCGGGGCTGGGGAATGATCTTCACGTACTTCTTCCTGGTGTATTTTGGCACGCTGCTGATCCACCGCGAGCAGCGCGACGAGGAGAAGTGCAAGCGCAAGTACGGTGCCGACTGGGACCGGTATACGTCGTTGGTCCGGAGCCGGATCATTCCTGGCATTTACTGAAAATAATGGGTATAGACCGAACAAAAGTTCTTAATGTATGATACTATTCGTCTGAACGAGTCACATATCGGACATGACATGTATTAGCTAGACTGGACATCTTTATTCTTTTTAATGTCATCACGCTTTCTCTTCTTCCCTTTCTGATCCACCAATACCTCCAACCCCCATTCATCATCCCCATCATTCGGCACCCACGGCACCAGCACCTTTTTGGCCTCCAGCATAGCACATTCCCGTGCCTTTCCTACAGACGTCTCCAGCGCAGCCCTCTTGAACTCCTTATACGACGCAGCCCTAACCGCCTGGCCTCCATCCCCCTCTTCAGAACCATCACCATCATCACCACCCAACACCCCCCTCAACGCCCCCCACATCTTCGCTCTCGACAGCGCCGACGCACCCTTCCCAACCGGCACCGACGCCTTATACCCCTGCTTCATTCCCCCAATGATCGTCTCATACAACCCGGTCCACGAGCCACTCAATTTCGGCAACTGCTTTGCCCCATTCTCCGCCGCATAGCGATCCACCCCACCACCACTACCACTACCACCTCCCCCAAGCACCGGCGCAGCCGTCCAAACAGCCGAGATATTCCCGGGCTTACACTTCATCCCAGCCTCCTTACTCTTCGGTTTCCCAAACGCCCACAACTCCTCCACAACTCCCATATCAACAGAAAGAACTCGAAACGGATGATATCCATACCCGTACCCACCCCCTCCTCCCTCTTCAAACCTCGATACCAGAGGCCCCATCCTCCCCTCTACTCCCCACGCCCTCACACACCCCGTCTCACTCACCTCCTCACGGGGCATCACCACCCCCGCCAGATACGCATTCTCCGTAACAGCCACCAGCAAACTCATACCCCTCGATAAGAGAGACGACACCTGTCGCAGGGCAAGCTTATCCGAGCAGGACTTGCTTTTCGTGGATGGGGCGTCTGCGCGCGCGGGCTTGCGGCGGACGATGCCTAGCTGGGAGAAGTTGGCGCGGCCGGAGAGGAGGCCTGCTTCTTCTTCTTCTGAGGGTGTGATTTCCCATGGTGTTGGGTCGTCTTGCGCTGCCATGGTGAGTTCCATGCTTGCGTCGCCGCAGGGGGCGGTCGTGCAGTAGAGATAGATTTTTAGGGAGGGGTGGAGTTCGAAGGGTGGTTCGTTGTTGTTATTCTTGTTTGGGGATTGTTGGCGCCGGCGGATGAAGGGGGAGGGATTGGATGTAGATGGCGATGATGATGAGGACTGTTGATGTTCATGTTCATGGTCTATCAATGCGCGAATCTCACTCAATAGCCAGTAATTGAATGCGCGGAGGGCCAGGACCTCGGCGTGCCAGTCGTGGAGGACGAGGCCGGTGCTGGATGCGAGTTGTGTGGCAGGGAGGCATTTTGCGCCGGAGCTGGATGCTTTAGTATTTTACTAGGTCAAAGTAGGTTTGTTGTATCGTTATATAGGGTAAGTTAGTGGTAGAGTGAACATACGTAACAGCCACACAGGTCAATTCTTCCTCCGCTGTATCATCATCATCATCATCATCATCATTATCTAGACCAACATATTGTAAGCATACTACACAACAACCCCTAACCATAAAACCCCCTAAAATAAAACCCAAAGCAAGAAAGAAGAGAAAAGAATATACAAACCCCTCACAACCACAACCCCACACATAGGAATCCACTCTCTCGTCCCATCATCCCTCAGAATAGGTTTACTGCGTGCGGGCAGAGCATTAAAGTGCGCGTGCACAACTCTTGCAATTCTCTCTGCAAGTGCATCATCCCCAGAATCCTTTCTTCTTTGTCGTTCCATTACGATATACCGTTTAGTTATGCATGAACATACCTAACTTTGTACTGCAAACCCACTTTTATATCAAGTTGGGTGTATATCACGTGACTTATCATCATCAATTATTCTTATCCATCCATCCATCCATCCATCCATCCATCCCATCTCCAACTACCACCCCAATTCCAACCAACCCAAACTACACTCCACTCCACCAACCCATTCCATAATCACCAAAACAAACCAAAACAAAACAAAGGAAGGAGAAAGATATTCAAAATGGCCGACAAACTCCGCACGATCCAAAACCTCGAGGCGATGCAAGCGCGGTACGTCGGTACTGGCCACGCGGACACGACGAAATACGAATGGGTATCGAACATTGTCCGGGATAGCTACGCCTCGTATATTGGTCATCCGCCTATGTTGTCGTATATGGCGTTGGGAATGGGCGAGTCGAAGGAGAAGGTTCGCGCGGCGATGATTGAGAAGATGGTTAGAGGGGCGGGGAATCCGCCGGAGGTTGGTGTTCCTTATCTTTCTTAAATTTTTTTTTCTTTGATTATATGATTGGGGATGGATTGGGCTGATGATATGGTGTTTAGACGCAGGAATAATCTATTACTATTACTGTTACTCATGGGGGGATTGGTGGTGGGGTTTGAGGGATGGGGGTGAGATGATATGAGTTGAAGGAGTTGGGTGTTTGATGGGGGAGTATTGTGGAAGGAGATAGATGATGGATGGTGGGATTGTGTCATGCAGGTATTTGCATACTACTGGAGTTCAATGGTGGGTTAATGGCGTTGGCGTGGAGGTTTCACATGCATTACATTACATACTAAGGATATGGACTAAGATGGGTTAAAATCAATCGATTATCATCATGTACAACGCTACGCTAATATACAATTACATTACATGCTAATATCTGCCTTGTCATTTCCACCCCCCTGCGCCGCTGCCAACCGCGTATTCTCATTCTGCAACGACCCGATCAAGTCCAGCCATTGCTTGCGCTCTCCGCGCAGTCGATGCACCTCCTTCTTGAGCACCTCCACCTCGCGGCGCAACGCCTCCGTCTCTGCCCGCGAGCGATGCTTCTCCTGCTTGTCTGCGTGCTTCTGCTGCCGCGCCTCGATCTTCGATGCCTCCTTGACCTGGTCTTTTTCGATCTTGCCGAGCTGTTTCAGCAGCTTGGATTCGTCGTGGAACAGCCCGGACGCAACCTTGTGCATCTTTGCCGTTTCGTGGTCGGGATTCTCGGCATGACGGCTCTTGCTTGACGTTTGGCCTTTGTGCACGCTGCTGGCTGGGCTGCTGCTTGGAGGTTCACTGCTGGCTCCCTCGTTTGTTGCTGCTAGAGCGGTCGTGGATGTCTTGTCGCGCTTGGAACCTTCGACTGGTGAGGTCACGCGGAGGGCTTGGATGTCGGCTCGTACTTTATCCAGCTGTGCTTCGACGTTGCGTTTGCGTTCTGCGAGCTTTGCCAGCTGTTTCTCGTGCGAGGTCAGCTTGCCTTTCTTGTTCTTGGCCATTAGCTCCAGCGCGGATACGTCGGGGCCTGCTTCCAGTGATGACTCGACGCCTGAGTTTGCTGATGGTGCTATCGACGCTTTGTCGTGCGATACTGCATCGTCTTCGTGCTCCTTAGCCCCCTCGACATCTGGCTCCGTGCTGCTGGCAGGAACACTCTGGGCAGAGACCTGGCGCGAGTGCTGCGGTAGGTAGTCCAGCACTGTCTGCGGCGCATACCGCTCCAGACCTGCGTTCACCAGGTATGCGAAGCTGGCAATCAACCCGTGGTGTTCGACTTCAGTGTATGACTCGTCGTCACTGTCCTCCTCACTGCTGGACGCATCCTCCTCCTCATCATACTGACTATGACTGCCCACCGACCTGTCCGTGGACCTTCTCTTCCTCTCCCCGTCCCGACAAGCCCAATTCAAGAACTTGACAGCATCCGTACAGATACTCTTGGGGGTACCCTTCTCCACCATCCATCTGGGGATATTACCCCCCGGATC
Source organism: Aspergillus piperis CBS 112811 (assembly GCF_003184755.1). NCBI lineage: Eukaryota > Fungi > Ascomycota > Eurotiomycetes > Eurotiales > Aspergillaceae > Aspergillus > Aspergillus piperis. The sequence goes on from NW_020291607.1 coordinate 647,311, forward strand.
ACTCCTCGTCACCATCACCCATTCAACCGGATTCATCGCTCCCTCAGGCTTACCCTCCACAGGTATCTCCCGAATAAACTCCACACTCTCATACATACCCCGAATATACCCCGGCACCGGAGGCACCTCATCATGCTCGCACGGTCTCGACACCATCATCCACTCCCTCCCCTTCCCTTCCTTCTTCCGTTTCTCCTCCTCACCCTCACTCTCATCCCAACTCACAATCAAACTCACAAAATCCCTCGCAGTCGTAGGTTTCGGAAACTGCGCCGAAACATGATACACCTGCACCCTACCAATCACCCCATCCCCACCATCACCACTATCACCACCACCCATAACCTCCACCCCCTCAACCAACCTCTCCGCCCCAATCCCCCTAACCGCCTGATCCGGCATCTTCCCCTTCCTCACCCGTTCCTGATTCCTCCTCAACGTCTCCCCCATCTCACCCGACAACTTCTCCCTCCACCGCTCAAACCCTAACCCCTCATGCACGCTCCGCCTCCCAAACCAATGTCCCTTCCCATCTCCCCCCTGCAACTTATATATCGGGATCTGCAACGGGTTATCCCGAGAATTGGTCACTCGTATCGGCTTGCTCCATTGTTTTCGAAGTGCTTGGACCCCGCTTCCTTTCCCATTGTTGTTGTTGTTGCTTTTCCCACTCCCACTCCCGCTCCCGCTACTGCTATCACCATTCCCATTATTATCATGATCCACTAAATCATGCACAGGAACTGCGCCGCTCGCCTTCACTACCTTACTCGCCGGATGTCCGCCATACGCGGCCTGCTGTGCTTGGATATCGTCGTCTGAAGGTAACGGGACGGAATCAACGATCAGGTGCGCTTTCGTGCGGAGGTCGGTGATGTAGGCTCGTAGGGCGGCGGGGTCGGTGCTCGGGACGTCGGTCCAGGTGGTCGGGGAGAGGGATTCTAGGGATTCTTGGAGCGTGGGGAGGGGCATGTTTCTTTCTTTCTTTCTTTCTTTCTTTCTTTCTTTCTTTCTTTCTATCGACTTAGTTGGGTATGCTTGTGGTTTCGGGTCGGCTGGGTTCGGTTCAATTGTTGTGTATGTGGTAGGATTTGATGTTGGTGGGTCATGTAGAGTATATATGGATGATATTTGTTTCTGAAATTATGGAAGTTTGTTGTTCACTGGTGGTGAGGTGGTGTGTAAGTTAGGAGTTATTGAAGTGGTGGTGATGATGATGATGATTGTAAGACTGAAAGAGGAGACTCCCGGCGGAGGCAATAGGAGGAGGGTATGTCACAGGAGGGCTTAGGCAACCAGGCAGACATAAAATAGAATAATACAATAAACTAGAATACCCACAAAAAGCTAATCCGATCAAGAGCAGAAGTTCATCGTCAGAGGAAGATAATGAATGGTACCTCCGGTTCTGGTGGTGTTGCGGAGCTCGGGGTCTGACGTCACCGGTCCGGGGCAGAAAAAGACCGTTCTTGCCGATGAATCCAGCAAGGCTCGTCTCTCCCCTGGCGGCCATGAGATCAGTGCTTACTATTCTACGCCTTACTCTACATCCTGTCTACTGCGCAGTGCCGATCGTCTTGTGGTCCATTATGTCAGACTAAGTACATCGTGCCAAATAATTCAAAAAGATGGTAGTAATGCTTAGAATAAAGAACGAAGATCCAAAGAAGACTGGGCGCAGCCCTCCAGCATCCGATTCCCGCTCAGAGTCTCACCCAGTGAGGATGTGAACGGGCGTATCCAGGTAACTTCAAACCCAGCCTGGATGATAGGAGATGAACCTACCGGACAGCCACATTGACGGGACAGTGAGCCCAAGTTAGTCTCGTAAAGTTCCACTGACGGTCACAGACCGTTAGTTGCAAACCCGATCAGGTCCGCCACAGGCGGATTTTCAGATCTGAGACGCCCCAGGGCTACCTGCGCCACATCATCTGTGCTGCCAAACTCTGCAGCCATCACATCCCAGATGTAGATAGCCACAGCAGTCGCTAGCCACCTCTGCCATCAATGGGTACCTGTACCCAGCAGACGATGGCGTCAGGACGACCACCATGCACAGCACAGTAGCCCTCCTGACTCCGCGACACGAAACGAAGGGCGAACATTCCTCATCCAAATCATATCCCAAGCCGCGAGGCTAACCAGGTCTTCATGACATATAATGCGGGATTGAAAGGGGGCATCCCCAAAAATCAGAACAAACAGCCGACCCGCCGCTCTTGATGCTATAGAACGAAAATCAAACAAAACGCTAGCGCTGTCAAAGGCAAACGAAAAGAACAAGGGCACTTGTGGTGAAAACTGGTGTCATCGAATATCGAAAAGAGATAAGAAAAACCAATGCAAAGACGTGAGGGTGTATCATGTGTTTCGCAAATCATCAAGGGTAACGCCGTCATTGATGCCAATTAGTCTGATGAGGGTATCCGTGGGGATAGGACCCCGGTCGTTCTCGTGACTGTGTATACGCGGGCCCCGGTGGCATGGAGCCGTAGTCATATTGTCGGTACGGATCCTCGGATCTATTCCAAAGACACGCGAAGTCAGGGATACCGTTAACATCAAGTGTCTGGTTCCATGGACCTGTTACATTGTTGTCCCGTATGGCAGTGTAAAATCTTGGTACCGGTTCTCCCATCCAAACCCCGCCAGACCAGCCACTGTGCTGCACGGTTGCACTAGCATGCTCGGCAGCGGGAGCGCCGCGATGGTCGCCGACGTCGCCGCTGTGCTGTAGTATTGTGTCGCATTGTATGGTGAAGTGGTATATGGCTGGCTGAACGTTGGGGAAGTAAGCTGCGCTTCTCCCATGCCGTTCATGGTTGCCCACATACCAGCGTTCGGCTCGCCAGTGCTGGTTGTTGCGGGGCTGGATGGGAGGACCTTCCACGACTCCAAAGGCAGTGTTTGTGGCATCGGCTCCTGCCACCAGGTTCCCGGTACGGTCGAGCTGGGAAGGATAGGGGTCGAGCGGAGGACGTCAACTACACGTGGCGGCGGGGGGAGTAGAGGCACGAAGAGACTGGTTATCGCCGCCTTCGCGTCATCGCTGCGGCCGCCAAGCAGTTCACCTGCGCCATCCTCCTCGAGCCCTTCCAGCGCGAGCGCCTCTGTGCGATAGACAAACTTGTTGACAGCTTGCACAAATTCCTCCTGCAGCTTCTTCAGCTGACTATCCTTGTCGGACCAGTCCCAAGTGCTGGCAGCCGTGTCGACGGAATAGACATCCTTGTGGTAGTCGACGAGAGCCTCGATGGTCTCCGGAGTCAATTTAAAGGCGACTTCGTTCTGCGAAACCATGTCGACATGCACGACGTACGCTTCGATGTGGACCATCTGGTAGTTGCACATGGCCTCAACCAGGGGGTTGTCGTCCTTCTTGAGTTCCGCATCGGGGGCCTTGGGAAACATCAGAGAGCACAGTGTCCAGATGGCGTCGGGGGATGACAGCGTCTCCGTAAGGCATCTGGTATGCTGGGTAACATTGTTAAGGGGTCGCTTGACTCGATTCACTCTTTTGAGGGTGGCAGTCAGCCAGGGCTCGATGCGCGCATTCAACACCACGTTCGGCGACGAGCGTGGAGCGAATGCGGCTGCCGACGAGGGCAGCAAGACGGTTGGCATAATTAGACTGCGCAGTGACGAGCAAAGATGGTGCTATACTTGACGACAAACGAACGCAAAAATGAAGGGCGGATCAGTAAAGAGAGAGATAAGATAGGGTGGAAAAAGAGCATAGAGGCGACATTCGCCCACAGCGAGTGATATATCCCGATACAGTCCGAAGCGTGACGGGCAAAGTAACTTGAAGTCACGAGGACCGAGGCGTGTAGGGGCAGCGCGGAAAGACTAGAAAGAAGTCGGAAGGAGGGTTGTCTGCCCGGAGGGAGGAGGTTGGTAGTATATATTAAAATCCCCACCGTCAGGAACCGGGAGTGGAGTGGAAAGCAGTACTACTTGAGTAATAGTAGTAGTAGTAGTGGAGGAAGAGGGTTGTATAGGTCAAAATTACTGTTTGTGTGTGTGTGGGCGAATGCGCAATAGAAGTGAGGGTAAAAGAAAGGAATGGCAACGATGATAAGCAAAAGGGTTTAAAATAAAATAAACCAAAAAGAAATAGGACCAGACGAGCGGCAGAAGAGGGGAGGAAGAAAAGAAAAAGAGCGAGGCGGGGACAAACGGGGGAATGAGAGAGACAAAGAGGAGGAAAAGCAGCAGGAAGCAGAAGAAAGAGGAGAAGAGAGGGAAAAAGAGGAGAGGGGCGAGGGTGACCCAAAAGGGAAAGCAAGAGTCCCGACCAACTTTTCGGGATGGATCAGTCAATCCTTAATGGAGGTAAAAGTCAACTGAGCGAGTTGATGGATGGATCGGATGGGATGCAGGATGGATACAGTAAGAGGCAGTACTGTATGAAGAGGGGGGGGGGGGGGGGGGAGGAGCAGCAGTAGCAGCAGCCAAAACTGTGGTTCCGAGCGGATTTATACAGCCGCCAAATGAGGTGAGAAGGGCAGATCTGTCAACCACTGTCAAGAAACGTTGGCTCCGACTGTCAGACCAAAAAGAAAAGAGATGTCGATGGATAAATAATAGAAGAATAAGAGAGAGATAAAAGGTGTTCAATATAACATTATAGAGGTCACTCCAATAAAAAAATTAATTTAAAAAATAAAGATCCAAATCCCAACTGTAAAATCCAGCAGCATACACACTGATACATACCCATATCCATACACACACCCACGCACACACACAACACGCGCGCACTACATTTACCCATCCAGCTTTTGCTTTGGAGTTGGAAAAAAGTCTCCAATAGTGCAGACCGGCGACTTTCGATTTCCTATTTTAAAATTTTCAATTACTTTTCTTAATCTTTTCCCCTCATGTTTTTACTTGTTTTCCGAATTATTTTCTTTTTCCTTTTATTCTCATTTTCCCTCCCAATTTTTAGAGGTGAGGATTTTTTTTTCTCTCATGCAGACGCGGAATCCCGATCGTATGGTACGAGAGAAAAAAAAAATTGGCCACCGTCCGGATTGACCGTCCGATCTCAGGTGCGCAGCAGCAGCAGCAGCGGCGGCGTCAGGTCTGTTCCCCTTCGGGCTGGGTTTAGCAGGATGCAGGCGTCCAGAAGTGTCGTCGGTGGTGGAGACACCCGACCAGTCCTGGCGTGGTCGATCCAAAGATGTCATTGCTAAGAGATTCCCTAAACTACCGTCTTCTTTTCCCACACCTGAGTCAAGAAATGGGGCCAACTTAGACCACACTACGATCGGGGCGGGTAGGTAGCATATGTTAGTGACTTAGTGTGTATGGCACACTAAGTAGAAACCACTACAAAATCTGTGTAGGGTGGACACTCGCACTCAACTCACACACAGGATAAGTTTGGGTCAACAGGCGCTTAGTCTAGTTAGTATTATCCTCTTTCTTTCCACACCCCCCTTAGTTTATCTACCCCTCCAAAACAATACCGGGAACAAAAAGACGAGGAAATGTCCCAAACAACTCTTTGGCGGCATCGCAAGAAAGTTCGACCAAGGCGCCCGTCGTTCCCTGGCGGCACTGCGTCCTGATTTGGAGGGTTTCGGATGGTTCCTCGGCGGTCGAATCGCGTGGGAGAGACAGCACAAAAGCTAAGTAAGTAGTGGTAGTAGTAAGTAGTAGTATTGTTGGAATCCCTCCCGGGCCTAGGTGCTTTTTTTCCACCCCTTTACCTTTTTTTTACTTTTTTTCTCATAGATTGTGTTGCGTGTATTTCTTCATTTGATTGTTCTCTTTGGTCGTAAACTCCTATTTTTTTCCCCCTGCGGAAACTGGGATCGTGTCTGGACTGCTCCGGACATTACGGAGTGCGACGGTGGGAATAAGAGGTCGGACTAGACCCTCGTCTGTGTGTCACAGGCACGACCCAGACTGACGGTCGGACGGACCGTCAGGTCTGACATCCCGTTCACGCATATGAGTTAGAAAGAAGTTGGACGTTACACTGGAGAGGGAGAGACGTAAAGGGAGAAAATGCATGGTGCATGAGCCGTCTGGGGCGGCAGCAACAGCAGCAGCTGGGAAAAGTGGGAGGCGCTGCAGAAGACAGTATGCATTTCAGTCCGGCGTGCAGGTAGACAGGGCACGGCGATGCCAATTGCAATGACCAAGAGGGCTGGCTAAGCCCCGATGGCTGATCCACTTCCGGATGGATGGAGGGCTGGAGTGTATGCATGCACGGATGCATCTCTCTCGGCTCCTGGAAAACGGTCCTGTGGTCGGCAGAATTGACTGGTCGGGTCGATTTATCTGATTCTGCTCTGTTGCCTTCACAGACAGCAGTATTTCAGCAGCCATCCTGGATACTGTCGTCTAGTTCAGACTCCATGGATCTTGAATGCTGTCGTAAATGAACAGAACGTGGTGAATATCCTCGCTGAACCCCCCACCATTATCCTGGTTTGTGAAGATCACCCGATTGCCCTGGAAATTCTAATGCCCAATCGAGTAAGACAATAGCAGCCGGCGCCCATTCCGCCACCTGGTGGATCCCAACTTCAGCTGGGAAGAACATCTGCCTAGTAAACCGCTGCTTATGGTAGGTTGTTCGGCCCTCTCATGGTGGGTTTTTAAGAAGGAATCTGGTTTAGTTTCATTCTTAAAATACCCAAAGAGGGCATTTTTTCACCAAATTTGTTGGAATGGGTGGCTTATTAACCAACAAGTGTATTAAGTCACGGGACAAAAAGGAGAAAGTTAACCATAACTTATAGATACGAAAAAGCACAAGACAAATAAGACTCTATCATCATAACTTCATCTTCCACTGAAAAGAGTAAATCCCCCGCGCGCTCAAATCTTGCGCGCAACGGGTTATACAGACCGCTGCCCGCGGCAAAAGCACAATAGAACCCACATTTGCTTGCTGCATGACTCACAGTAGCAGCGCGTTGGAGTCGGCCGTGTACATAGTAGAAAGAATATGCCTTCAATAGCACCACATACTCCATAACAACAATAACTACTACTACAGAGGGTCTTTCCGGATCAAGTGTAGAGGAACCAGATAATCTACCCGAAATCCCACGCTTTATCAACCAAAGGTTCAGGAGGGTCCACAAAGCGCTGGCCGCCGCCAGTACGCTGTCGCACCGACTCGGTTCCAAAGATCGTGACCCAACGGATACTGTCTGCCTGCTGCGTATTGTTGTGCGGCACACTGCACTACTTCTTATCGCTCTGATTCTATGTTTCTTGCAACATTGGAGAGAACAAACACTAAGATAAACTTGTGATAGGAGGAACTTCTCTCCTCCAAGTAAGCCCTGATCGAAACATAGACGCAGCACGCAATGGGGAAAGGGCAACGTGAAACGAACTCGGCCTGGTCGTTCCAATCCACAACATTATTCGGATCCCCTAATCCTCTTCGGGTAGCGGAGGGAAAAAGACCTCAGACTCAGCTGATGAATCATGGAGGGGTTGAGGGCATCGTGGGGCGAGCTAAATGTCCTTGGAAGTTGGTACAAGGTCTCTTCTGGCCTCAGATTCGCTGACACCCTCACGGTCCGGCTCATACGCCGCAGCTGAGATCCCTGCTACGATCTACCATTGGACTGGGCTTCGTCGACGGTCATCTCCAGACTTTCTCGAATGGGAAGTCAGTCGGACGGGAGGCCTCCTCGTAAGAAATGATACTTCGTTATTACACGCAGCACAAAGGGAGCGAAAAGGGGATTTCTCCCGTCGAACCTCCCCCCGATCTGCATGCATGCGCTTCTCGCGTTGCCCTGAACTACCCTAATGTGTAGAACTTGTCGCTAGTCTGCACGCCCACCCACTGCTTCATGGTTGGCTGACTGAGAGCCCTGGCTTGTGCTCGTGTCATCCAGGAGACACCGGAATCTGGAGATATTACCATGACCAGGCACAAACTCCGAGCACATGGGTCTGTGGCAAGCCAATGCACAAGCCTGGTATTTAGGGGTAGTGGGCGCCCGGCGACACCGGGACTGGCTGAGATGGAGATGAAAAAAAGTTCATCCATAGATGCGGTCATGTCATCCCCTAGCCGACCTTGCACGACCCTCCTCGGACGGCATCAACCCAACCAGGGCCGGAGCATCAACCAAAAAGCGGCAGTGCCTGGGGTCAATGGGTGAGGCAAGACGATGCTAAACTTCGGTCTCAGCACGCGCCCAGCAGTGGACTCAATCAAAGCGGAGTACACTCACCAGGCATGGGAAGAGATTGGGTGAATGGAGGCACGAGAGAAACAATGGCAGAGCGCATCGCTGCGTCGGCTGGAGTCGGTTCCGGGCACCAGATGGCAAGGTAGTCAGTCTGGCGCAAGAATGCGGCATAAGCAACCAGCGCGTCGTCAGCTGTGCACTAAAGACCATGCGACCCATCAGATTGGATGCGGAATGCTGGAACGACCGTTATGGCCCGCACTATGACATATCGTGGACCCTAGCCTATACATACTTAGCAAGGCTGGAGTCAAAAAAAGAGGCATGGATCGCCTCATGGGGCAAATAGAGAGACGGCAAAAAGGTATAAAAAAAGAAATGAAGCAGCAGAGAGTACAGAGTAGGCAAGCAAGGATATGCAGGATGCAGGCAGGCAACAGGAAAAGCCCCGTTGGTGGACAAGACGTGAATCTGACGGCGGTGTCGGCGATGGCCGATTGCTGCGCCTCACCCGTCGCTGCTGTCATTTTGAGCCACATCACTGTGGCGAAGTTTCTGCAGAACCACCATGACATAATGGGCGGAGAATTTATTTGGAACTAGGGCATAGCTGGAACAATGTAGAGTCGAACTATGAATATTGTTTGACTAGTTACCTGTCGATAGTAGTTGGTAGTGAAGAATCTCCCCACTACTATCAGATACATCATGCTTAGCCTCGGGTCATAACTATGGGCGATGAGATAAGCGGGACGAGTAACTAACTTAGTTAACTAAACTTACTCTCCTGCGTAGTCTACTACTAAACACTACCTGCATCTGCATCCATCGAAGACTGTATACGAAGTACGATGCCTGCTAACCCAGAAATACCCCCCCGGAACGCAAATGCTCCCCCTTCACATGACCTTGGATTAGCGCTGCGCCCCATTGTCTGCCTTGATGACCTTCCCCCATCGCACTCATCACACGCCTGGATGCAACGGGCGGCTTCGATTATCGGAGGTTTCATGCAAGATTCCGGATTTCATCCGGACCTCCACGACGGGGACACGGCATGGCAGCCTTGAAGAAAACATTGCAACCGCGCGCGCATTGAAGCCGCTCGCAGGCAGGTCTGAGATAGCCTAATGATACCGCTAGTGAGATGCAACCTGCATCATTACCATGCATTACCTTACATGCCCGCCTAAGCGCTGAGTCCTCGCCCATCTTAACCAGAGTCAGACTTTAGCCCCCGACCCGGACTGCAACTGGCCAATACGGGCTGCCTTGCTGAGGCTAATCCCTGTTCTGTGTTTCAGACAACCCCATCCCCGTGCGGGCGACCAGGGGGGCACTGGGTCAGCCATGGCAGAGGAGGGGGCCCCCGTACTACTGTAGGGCATGCATACTACCGGGAGATATCTTGGGCTTTTAACCTCATTATTCCTCCTCTGATCCTGAGTGTAATGGTGGTGTCGACCCACTTGGTTCTGCTGACAGTGCATGCCAGTTTGGTCACCTGTTCTACTAGCCATCTTGGGAAGGGAATGGACTGGCCTGGATGCTCGAAAGAGTGTTGGAATGAGGTCATCTCGTTCGGATTCATCCTCCAGGGGAGCTGGGGTCATCTATTTTCCTATCTAAGGGGACACCGAGCACAAACATCCTGGAGATAGGTATGCGTACTTTGTCCGCTGATCCAGGGGTCAAAGCTACAAGGAATAATGGTCTGGACTCATCACTCTCGTACTTCTGGAGAGGTCTAATTATGCTGGAGTCCGAAGTAGGAAGTCCCTATCTTGCGAGCTGAGCTACTGATCGCCTTTATAGTTCTGTTGTGAGACAACAGTCATTCGCACTTGACGTAACTGTTTACAAACTTCCCTCTTCGATACTGCCAATCCCCAATCCAGCTGAGATACCCCTCGCTCGTCTCCACCACCTCTTGGCCATCTAGACCCATCACATCGGTTCAGGTCACCCTCTAACCATGGTCTGTCGAAACCGGGGCACATTAGCTGATGTCAGCACCTAATTGCGACACTATTGATATGGCATAGCATGTGGACTGAGACCACCACAGCCAGCCAAACTATATTATATAGATACCAAGACCATCTGAGCGCAAAGTGCTTTGGCTCGAGAATGAGCCGAACAATATGCACAATATGTCACACTATCACTTACCTCTAGTACGTACTAGAGAGGAGATCACTTTCAGCTGGCTATTTTGCGTCTGCATTGAGCGAAGAGACCTTGGACAGCTGACTCTAATGTAACACCGCACATGCTTTCCGACTTTCTTTCAACTGCTGTGAATGCTGAAACCGATAAGTAAACGCGCTTGTGAGATCTGTCTTTGATGCCTGATATGTCACAACAGTGGCTTGAAGCTTGTACAACCTGAGGTAAAGTCGACCGGGTTACTACCATCATAATGACACTGCATGAGGCTCTGAAAAGAGGACCGGACGTCAAAAGTTCGACCCCTCTGGTTCACGACAGATGCGCTAATCACCTGACCTGTCTACTTGTGTTGCTTTTCCTGTACGATGTATCATCTGTTGCCTATGTGCGGAACATGTCAGTGGTTCTGATTGGTGTCCGTTGCAATCTCTCTCTTTTTCTTTGAAGTCTTTGTTGGGCATTTACTACGGCTAGCAGAGCAAGCAAAAAAGGAGCAGAGGGACTGCAATACATTATTAGTCTGCACGAGCTAAGTGATACCATGAGAAACTGAATAACGCTATAATTGCCTGGAACTTACCACTTTGTCCTTTTTATGCTTCCCATACTGACACTCCTTCCAGCGCATCAGCTAAATAATTGCACCAGATAGAGACCTCATTTTTACCTTCAACTCTCTGAATAGCACCAAACCAATTAGCACCAACTCTCAAGTTTTTACCTTCTCTCCCAAGCCATATTACTCACGATTAGCTTTCAAACTTAACCAACTGCCAGGATAATTGGCAAGTTTAAGATTGAGCATACAAAGTCTGCGGACCAACGGTAAAACTTTACATCCCATTATGAAGCTTGTACAGCCAACGTCACGGATAGAGTGTTACACAGCCACACGACGCTTTCTTTCAGGGAAGAAAGTTAAATTCAGCTTCGAAAGAAACTTTGATATAAAGTACTGATTCATCACGTGTTGGCTAATCTATAGGATGAAATTCTTTCGAAAGTCTCGGTCAAGCATGCGTGAAGTTCTAAGAACCATTAGTATGTATCCGGACGAGATGTTATTCAAAGATGTGGGGTTAACAAAGTTATAAGAATAACCTCTAATGAAATCCAAGAGTCAGAGATGTGGGATTTCAATGGCTAAGACTGAGTCTTATGGAGAAGGTGAGATGGTTAGATTCATTTGGTTTGGGTATTTCATGCTGTTATGACTACTAAAGAATCTTAACCGAAATCTAACTTGATTTTACCTATCCAACCCACTACTAAAATCTCATATATGGTTTTTAGTAGCAGTGAAGAGTATCATAGTGGACACGTGAAATATATTTTTATAAGCTACTTTGTATTTCAATCATGCTCGATGGACCTACTACTAGTACACGATGAACCCAATTTTCGAAATATCCATCTCAGCACCAACCTCACTAACACCAAGCATGCCATGAATCATGGGATAATGATAATGATAAAGAACAGGAAGTAACACACACTCACACACATACATATACCTACTCCCTTGTAAATAATCTCCCCAAGAAGTCAAGATAAAGACAAGCGTGAAAGCCTCATTTCCGTCAGGACTGCTAGTGACCCGCAATGACATGTTTCAAGTCTAACAAACAACATTGAGTCGTATTCACGGAAGCTTCCTTTGACATATATGTTATTCTCTTCTAGTAAGAGACGTGACTTTGGGTGATTCTCGATATTAGGGTCTCTATCTCTTTCCTGTCTTCATCGAAAGCTTGTCTCCAAGGTTATATGTGGTTGTCCAGGATCTCATTGTGTTTCAAGATCGTTGATCTGACGGGGTTACTGGACCCATGGGTCTAGCTTTGAGATATGGGTATTGGTTCGTGGTTTGTGTAGCTGGGTAGGATAGAAACATGGTGCTTCTTTGGAATAAGTAGTAGTTATGAGTAAGGCAAAGGGATGTGATGGGCTTGGGTATGTTCAGCTGCGTGAGGAAGGGGTATCAGTTGAGCTAGATAAGGCATGGAATAATTTTCATGATCACTTTATGCCGCAAAGTTGATAGTCTATCAGATGTTAGGCTCGCTCTTCGAGCTCTTTAAACAATATATTGTCTACAGTATGTCTGTACTACTATAGAACCAGTGTTATAACCTGCCTGACTACTTATGATTGAATGTGATTCTACAGTGATATAGTCCTACTTAAGTATATTATATACGTCTGTAGTATCATTAGCGACAGCTATTAGTATATTTAGATCTTCTTTTACCACTAAACGAGATCAGTTATCGTATGTATATTACGTTTAGTTCCTGGTATAAGAATCGAAACTTGGGCTATCAACAAAACCAAGTGAGAAGAGAACCAGCAAGTGATTCAAGACATGTACACATATCAGATATAGCAATCTCATCTCGCTTCACACAAAGGCCCTTCTTGCTCAAATACATAGCACAACAGAGTAGTATATAGTTTACCAGACTCATGCATGGCGCTGAATAAGCGCGTGCAGGCCTTGGGGACTAGCACCCACCAGTTCGTCCACTTTCTGGCCATTTTTAAACACCATGAAAGTAGGCAAGGTTCTGATTCCAACTTCTTCGGCGATGTCAGGCTGGGTATCAGAATCGATTTTAGCGAACTTGATCGCGCTCGACTCAATACTAGAGGCCAGATTTTCGAAGATTGGACTGATCATTCTGCAAGGACCACACCATGTAGCCCAGAAGTCGACAATTACCACATCGCCCGAGTCGATGAGGGCTCGGAAGTCGGAGAGACTGATAGTGTAGAAGAGGAGCATGGTCAGTTACTTATTTGGACGATTAGGATATGTTCAGAATGATGATAAAGGTCATACCTCTCAATAGCAGGAACAGACATGATGCAGAAAGGTTATTGATAAGAATTGAATTTGGGAGTGGAGGATAACGGTAAGAAAAAGTGGTGCTAGTAGTTGATTTTCTAGTAGTCACGATTTGGATAGTAGGGGAGGTTGATGTTCAGAGGAAAAACACAGTCGTGACGGGAGGGAAATGAGTGGGTTTTATAGTTACCAACATCAAGCTGAGTTTGTCACTGATAACATGATCGTCAACTCGAATCATAGGTAACCCACTTCGCTCAGGCCCTCAGGTTTGTTGGTATGGAATATATGGATTGGATTTGTTGATGAACTGTACGGCTGAGCAGCTGAATAGCTGAACAGCCATCATGGTCGAATCATTGCTCTTGATAGTATCCACTAATGCATCATCAGCCTGAACCCCCACTTATTTCACGGGATAGATCTGCCCCTCCTTCAGCCGTGCAGATATCCATCTCAGCTTTTCCAGAAAATGAAAACCGCCCAGATAATCTCTGAGTTGAGATTATGTAGTCGTGATATAGTTGGTTGGCTCGAGGTATCTTCAAAGAAATGTTTGAGCGACACAAATCTACTTCTGCAGAAATAGCCCCAAGTCCCAAACAGGTGAACCATCTTCATTCTTTAAAGTATTTATGCAAGTTAGTTCCTACCTCTAATGATATTGTGTATTATCAGTACCGTGTACTCAGAAAGGGTAGGGCATGAATTTACATTGCTGGTGCTGCCTGCTCGATCGAAGAGACTCCAATTATTCCTATACTACGTATATAGCCTTAGGAGTTTATATAGATATGATCAGTAAGTAAGTCAATGACAATTGAAAACTTAACCTACTATACAAAGATCATATATCTCACATATAAAGTGCCTAGAGAAGTCCCTGGAGGTACAAAAGAGATGTTGGACATAATTCTCTAACGGATACTCGAAGATGACGAAGGGAACGGCTTCTTCAGTCTTTTTTATCTGGGAAAAGAAAAGAGTGTAACTTACCTATCAATAACAATTGTGTTGATCTAAGGCCTGTAGAGGCATAGTCAACAAGACTTATTGCCAATCTGCACTTAGTTTGTAGTACCTCAGGTACATCATACCAACATCCCAAACTTACCTAAACTCTCGTGAGGCAAGTCATGTATATCAAGCGTTTTCTATTGAAGCCAAAAGAAAAATGAAAGGGGAGGGAATTACAGAGCTTAAATAAAAGGAATCTCTTCACAAGCTCTCGTCGATGCTTTTTCTATCACCTTTTAAGCATGCAAGAAAAATGAGAGACATGTCAATTAGACTGTAGAATAGCTCAGTTGGGGTAATGATCAAGTCTGAATCACTTCGTATCTATCAGTCTTGCTGTTTCATATTTTATCAGATCTTACTCTTCCAAGTCTGAGTTGGATGGTTATTACAGGTGCTCGTCAGAGACCACGTAGAAAGAAGAGGAGGAGGCAAAGAATCGGCTGACATCTGCCTGGCTGCAGTAAATGTCTCAACAAAAATACCAGCTCAAGAAACATGCAAAAAGAGGCAGAGTAAATTATAGATCTAGGCTTCCTCGTCTACACTGTAACAGAGCATCTCTTCCCGGGAATCGCTAGCAGGTAGTCCCACAGGAGAACCGCTACATCACTGAATAAATATTGCAGACAGGCCTGCTCAGGCGGTTTGATCAGGTCGGACTTGACCCCCTCCCCTAAATATACCTAGCGAAACCAGGAACGCGTAGGCCACGGAAAATGGGGATAGTGCCGAAGACGCTGGGTAGAGGATCTCAAACACGCACCGACTGAGTCAGGGAAGGCTATACATACTTATTATGGTGACTGGCAGGCAGCTGGTCAGCCAGCTGTGACACGCCTTTTTAGGATCTTTTTGTATGCAGTTTAGCTAAGTTTAGCTGCGGTGACGGCCTTCCTACGCCATAGCATGCATTGTTGCAAGTCCCTGTGACTTCGAGGGAGATAGCGTCTAGAGCCGAATTCTTGCTTTAACTGGTGAATCATTCGTGTAGCTAGCATCTTACCCTAGCAGGCTCGATCAGATAGAACAAAAAATTGAAACATGGATTGATCTGAATAAAATGCTGTTATGAGACGACACCAGGGACCAGCCCCAGGTACGTAGTCTCTGAAAATTCTGCGGCAGGAGTAGACGGGATCAGTGCTGAATAGGCCATTTAAAAAAATGGCAAGTAGTTTCCGTCTGCTCAAATATCGTTCTGATGAATAAATCACGCAATGTGTTGGAAAGCTCATTTAGTGCGCCTTCCCCCGAAAAGGCTGCTATAGCTTTTGCTAGCAGTGTCCTAGCCTGAGATGGTATATAGGTGAGTCCTTAACGGGTAATAGGGCTATGAGTGAAACACCGGCTCCTAAGTATTCCATTTTGATATGCATAGACGGATGAGCCCCGATGAAGGAATGAACAGGACCCGTAAAATCCGTTGCATATTCCGCTTAAAGTTGTAAAATTGTTGGAACAAGCACCTAGGAGGATAGAAACGCATCTAGAACCGAGTAGAAGTAGATGAGAGAATGAAAAAGGCGATAAGATGACCCTGAAATTCGCATTGTCAGCTTGAAACAACCTCAAAGTTATACCTACCCCTATCAGATAACCAACAGTGCAGCAGGAAGGAAAGAAAAAGGTTTGCCGCGAAACAGAGGAATAAGAATTAAGGAGAAAAACTAAGTAGCAGATCATCCAAGACTTGACTCCATATTTGGGCCATCTACCGTTACAAGATAGAGCGGAAGTAGATCCGGTCTGATTTTTGGGCCAACCAACCCAGACCACGACCACATCCGCACACCATCCTGCAAATTATAAACAGAACAACTAGAAGAGCAATGAATTAACTTCTCGTACCTGGATGATTCCATGGGATCTAGAAAGTGTCTATAATTATCATTCTGGTAGAAAACTTATCTAGTTATCTACGACAGAAATGGAAGTAAGTCAGCACGTTTTGGGATGCGGCAAGATCGGCCTCCCTTGCTGATCGAGAAAGTAGGGCCCGAGCCGTCAAATGACTTTCCCCTTGCCAGTTCTGATTCCTGCTTTTGCCTCTGAGGGCGTGGTAGTCTGGAAGCAAGGTCTGCACTGTGTCATGTAGCACAATGTTTTAGTCTGCAATATGCGATCTACCAGAGATAGGGTAGCCCCCCTTGGTTGTCTCATCTTCTTGACATCCCAAGGTAGGTGGTGGCTGATGTGGTCATCGCTGCGGATCACAATCTTTTTAGGGCCATGAAAGATGAATTGAAAGATGAAGTGGTTTCTGAAATCAGATTTTGAAATCTTGAGATCCTAGGATGAGACATTGCTCCGTATATGAAGGATGAGGTGAGATGTTCGGGTGGTGAGAGGAAATACCTCGGAGTTACGCAAAGTTAATGCGGGTGTAGAGGCCACCATCTGCAAAAAATAGCCCGCACACTGCATCGTGGAAGATTTTTATTATGCAGGTCCAGTAATGTAACATTCCGTTTCTTTCTTCATTTGAGGCACTGTCATGGCATTGGAAAGAATGACTCGCGACCGAGGGGGAACTTGTGTTGTCTGGCGAGGTGGGAATGAGGGAGGGGACCATCCTCAATAGATGATAGCCTACTCAGAATCAACGGTTATGAGTGTGCCCTGACCCATTCCTTCCCCAGCTTGACCAAGAAATCCTTCGTGTGGTTGTTGAGGAACCACGGCGCCAACCCCGCTTGATGGTCGCCGTCGATCATCAAGCTAATTTAGACCGAGTCCGAGGGGGAAACCTAAATCGCCAACTGCCCGCTCGCCAACTCCAGTAGCCAGGGCCATTGCTACTTCACATGTTACCGAGCATCTCTCTTGCCGAACCTCGCAGCACGGCAACTGCTCCTTGCGCTGTTTCGCGGACTCCGAGTGCAACCTCGCTGCTGCGGGTGGGTTGGGCACTTATGTTGGCCATTGCACTGAGGCCATTCCAACGACTACTCGTGCGAGTACATTGTAGTTAGCGTCCATCACTGGAGACCCAGGTTCTACCGGTTAACTACTATTGTTTCCACCCGTCCCCGCAAAATCAAGTCGGAGAACATTTGCCGTAGATGGCTTAGGTGATAGTCACCCACAGCTTCCAGACTGATAACCAACGTGAACGGCGAACACTGCCACTGGGTAACAGTCGAAAGAGTGGACCTCCCAGGTCACACCCCTTAGCCAGGAACTAGGACTCCTGTTTCCCAAGGCACATCCAATCACTGTTTGGGTGTCAACACCCACCGCGGAGTCAATTGCGACATGGCATCATAGCCGCAAGGGCAAATTTTGTCAGATGCTCGCTTGACTCAAAATGGATGGGCTTTGGTGTCGATCACCGAGGTACCCAGGAAGTTAGAGCGGAAAAATAAGCCCATATCGGGAGCCAAACCATGATCCTAAGTGCACCTCGTAATTTCCCTTCCCATTCATTCGCCCCCCCGCAAGGCAAAGTGCCCCTAACGCAGCTTAAGGTGCACGGTTCACTCCGACAAGCATAGGCTGCCCCAGATCAAACCATCTACTCGGTTGGATCAGAGGAGCATTCCCCTGCGGTGGGTAGCCAGTTCGGATACACATCTAGTGGTCCAATACGGACGATCGTCACGTTGTCCTTGACCAGGGACCGAAAAGGAATTATCCCCGTTAGGTTAGGAAGAGGCCAATCCGCCTGGTCTCGGTAGTATGGCTATTATGAGACGCCCCAGCACGTCCTAGTCATTTCACATGTGGGGTTAAGGACAACCCTCGGCCTTGTCTCGATATTTGGATCGATGTGGAGAGCGCGGGTGGCTGCCGTGTATCTGCAGGCATAAAAGGAGCCTTGCCGTCTGCATTGATCTGGACCCTGACCCGTCCGTCGTCAATTGCTGGCATTCCCTGGTGGAGAGCACCCTCAACATGCGCGTCTCGTCGGCCCTTCTTTCCGCCCTTTTGCTTTCCAGCACTTCGCTGGCAACTCCGGCCCAGGTCTCCTCATCCGTGGCCATCTCTACACAGGGGAGCCCGGCGCCAGAGGAACATGTTGCAGCACAAACAACTGCTGCAGCAGAGGCAACTGCGGCGGCGGCAGCGTCGGCGGCAGCAACTGGTGCATCCGAGCAGACGGCCAGTACCAAGCAGCAGCCAGACAACGATGCTAGTGCCGACCAGCAAAACGCGAATGCTGCCACTCAGCAGTCAAATGCAAACACAAACACAGACACCGGTAACCAGCAGCCATCTGCCGATGTAGCTGGCCAGCAAACCACCCCCAGTGCCGTACAGCAAACAGCCGCAGCTCCGGAATCGACAAGCCAAACAACTGCCACCCAGTCACAAGGAGGAGATCTTCTTGGTGGACTGGTGGGTGGAATCCTTGGTGGTGGCTCCAGCCAAAATGCTGGAGCAAGCAGCACGGCTGCCGCCTCCCCCTCAGCAGCAGGTCTTGGTCAGTCTGCCACCTCCACGCAGGACACCGCGTCTTCTGCAACGACGAGTTCTTCATCATCCGCAGGCGGCTCTTCCGGAAATCTTTTGACGGACATTGGTGATGGCCTCGATGGCCTCCTGGGTCTCTTGTCGCCAACATTCTTGAAGAATGTTGAGTCTTTCTTCAACCACTTTGCATATCTGTTCGATGACAAGACTACCGACCAGACGAAGTCATTGATCGACACTGCGTACAACCTGCTCACCAAGCAGTTGATCACCGAATTGACCGGTCTCCTCAACAATGCAAACAGCCTATTGACACCGAACTTTGTGAACGAGACCCAGCAACTGATCAACTCGGTTGGCCCACTCGTCACGCCACAATTGTTCAAGAAGGTCTCTACCTTGCTTGATAATGGCAACAACCTTTTGACTGCTGAGTTTGTCAAGGAGGTTAACGGCCTGATTGGCAATGCAAACAACTTGTTGACAGCCGACTTCGTGAAGGAGACACGTGAGCTTATCGAAGCTGTTTCTCCTGTACTGACACCAGACCTACTTGGCGAGGTTGGCACGCTGCTTAACAACGCCAATGATCTCCTGACTGCAGACTTCGTTAAGGAAACGAAGTCGCTGATCAGCGCGGTCGGCCCGATCCTGACTCCGGAACTGCTGAAGGAGGTCAACACGCTATTGACCAATGCCAACAGCTTGTTGACTGCAAACTTCGTCAAGGAGACAACATCTTTGATTGATACAGTCGCGCCTAATTTGACACCAGAGCTGTTCAAGGAGATCAACTCGGTTCTCAGCAATGCCAATGGTCTCTTGACACCAGGCTTTGTCAATGAGACTCAATCTTTGATCGAAACTGTTGCTCCTAACCTGACCCCCGAATTGTTCAAGGAGATCAACTCTGTCCTGGGCAACGCTAATAACCTGTTGACCACCGACTTCGTAAAGGAAACCAAGAGCTTGATCGGCGCCGTTGCCCCTGTACTTACACCAGCTGTTCTCGCAGAGGTTGCTGGCTTGTTGGGCAATGCCAATGACCTGCTCACACCGACATTCGTCAACGAGACTCAGGGCTTGATTGGCGCCGTGGCTCCAGTCTTGACACCTGCTCTTCTAAAGGAAGTTGGCAGTCTCTTAGGCAACGCCAACTCTCTGCTGACTACCGGATTCGTTGATGAGACCCAGACATTGGTTGGCAATGCGAACGACCTACTGACGACCGATTTCGTCAAGGAGACCCGTAGCTTGATTGGCGATCTTTCACCGGTCATCACACCTCAATTGCTATCAGAGGTCTCAGGATTGCTCGACAATGCAAACTCCCTATTGACAGCGAAGTTTGTCAATGAGACGCAAGGATTGATCGACGATCTCTCGCCAGTCATCACACCTGAGTTGCTCGGCGAGGTCGGCGGACTTCTCGGCAACGCCAACAAGCTCTTGACCACCAAGTTCGTTGAAGAGACCCAGAATCTGATCGATAGTGTGGCACCTGCAATCACTCCTGCTCTCCTCACGAAGGTGAACTACTTGCTGGGTAACGCAACGAACCTGTTGACGCCTAGTTTCGTCAATGAGACGAGTAACCTCATCGACGAAGTTTCGCCGATCCTGAGTGAAGTTGCGCCAATCCTTACACCCGAAATGCTTGGCGAAATCGGCGGTCTCCTTGGAAATGCCAACGACTTGTTGACTTCGAAGTTTGTCAACGAAACACAAGTACTCGTTGAGGACGCTTCTGAGGTAAGTCCCTTTTAGATGACAACCGCACAGTGAGCCACAGACTAACTTTTCATAGTTGCTTCCCGCTTTGGTTAAGGTCTTGGGATCGCTGTGAATGTAATGAGGCGTGATATTTGAAGGATATACGATCTGATGGACAACGAGTCTACTTTAATCCTATGAGTAATTATGTGTTTGACGTTGATGCATACAATGTTCACGACGCTTGTGCTGCCGATTCAACGTCAAGTACAGACGACGTCTTAATATTAGCACATCCATATTCATAAGATCTCCTAACGCCGTTCCTGTCGTGGAGCTGGCTTTGCCGTAATCGCAAGATCAACTCATCGCGGTGTTCATGGATGAACACTTCCTGGCTGCCTCCAAGCCTTGTAGAGAGGAAGTAGCTCGATTTGCCAGTATGTTTTCCGAGTCGTAGAAGAGGTCTCCATCGAAGCCGAACCGTTTTCAAATATCTATCACGCCGGGTTTTGGAGAAACAATCCTAAATGAAGCCGAGCACACGGTATGGCTTGTCCATCCCATCACTGGGTGCCAATTCTGGTAGAGCGGCTCAAAGAGGAGTTTCAACCTGCTCGGCGCCATCTGCTAGTCGACCGGGCTTCAAGGTCGCACAATGATTCATCTCTCATTGTAATTGTCCCCTGTGAGAAGACTGGCGGTTCCCTTTTGTTGATTTCCATGTATGAATATGTCTGCATGGGTTGTGTAACTTCTCTGACTGAACGCAGAATTTAAGACGCAATGTTCGAAGTCTTGACTTCCTGGTACTTGGACAAGACCTTCATCTCTGTGTTGCGTTCCTTGATCTTCTTGTCCATAGCTTTCTGCACTTCTTCGCGTTTCTTCTCGGCATCTTCCAGCTTTTGCCTCACTTCCCTGGCAGCTTCTTCTTGCGCCTTCAGGGCCGCTTCTGGTGTCGGATATTCCTGGCGTAGTTGTTCAATCTGGGAGCGTATTTCGTCTTCGTCGATGGGAGTGCAAGTAACTGGATGGTATTTGTGCGGCGGTAATGGTTCGCCCGGAATACGAATCTCAGGTAGCAGTTCGTGAATCGCAGTGGTGCGGACAGGGGAGTCCTGCGGGACCGCCTTGGCTGTGGGAGAAGGCGTCGGCTCAGAAGGCGGAGAGAGAGGGAGTTGTTGATCCATATTGATGTAGGCTGTTGAGAACGGGCGTTTACTGGACAACCATATACAAAAGTCGAGTTCAATAGGGTAGATTGTGCCAGAAGATAGTGAGATTTCGCAGGTTATTGGAAACTGAGGTGATGAGAGTTCTTGAATGTTCCTGGGATTTTGTCAGTTGCCATTACTGCCATCTTCCGGTTCACCGCCATTAATGGTCACCTGATCCGAGACGGTGCCCCGCAGCTCCATTTGTATTCCAATGAGCTTCCTTCACGGCTCGCAACAATAACTGGCTTGTCCTTACAGTTACTAGTACTTGGAGGCTGTCTATACTGCCGCTAAATATCCACCAAAGCGTTCATCTTTGCAAGCCTCGAACGTTAGCGCGTACGTGATCCTGATTAGATACGTTCGGGCGGTCAGTTCCTGCCGTCAGGGGGAAGCTCGCCGCCTTTGCTCCGGATGTGGGGGTTCGGGGAGGGCCTCGACCGGCAGCGCCTCTCAAGATGTCGTGAAGCTACCCGGTCACTCAAATAGATGAAAGACAGGTGATACAGGTCTGTTGAATTCGCTCCAGGCTTGCCAACCATGCAGGCCTTTGGTATGTTACCCATCCTATATCTCATTAAACAAATCGGGTCACCAGGTAGGATGACATGTCTTCTGGCAATTGCGCTAATGATGCAACTCTAGTCCCCAAGAACCGGAGAGTAAGTCGATCATGCTCGATCCATGGAAGTATTGAAGATGCCAACTCCAGGTGCAGCCTCGGTTTGAGTTAATACTCAGAGTAAGGACCATTGATCACATTGCAAATGACCTACCAACTAACTGCTATGATGGTTGTAGATCATTGACCTCAATAATGTTCCCCTCGTGAGCGGTACCGCTTTCGTCAAATGGCGCCTACCGTCATCTAGTGCGCCTGAACACCATGGTCACACAGATAAGGCGATCATCATAGATCATCGGGCATATTGGAACTATGAGAAGGTCCTGCAGGTCAGGCTCACCATTGACCGCAACCAGACTCTACACGAATGCGAGTTGTACTTCGAAGTCATCCAAGAGTTTGCGTCAGGGGGGAACAGTGAGAAGAACCTGCTAGGGAGGATCAGACTCAATCTTTCCGAATATGTGGATAAGAGTGATGATGACGAGGGCATCGTGCGAAGATACTTGATGCAGGATAGCAAGATCAACAGCACACTTAAAGTTGGTATAGCTACACGCCAGGTCGAAGGGGATCGGAACTACATTACGTATGTCATATACTATACTGGGATGCGCTGTAATAGTTTCGAGGAGCATGTTGCTGATGACATTCAGGCCGCCTCTCAAATCAGCCATGGTCTTTGGCGGAATCGCTGGGGTTGTATCCTCAGAACAGGGCGAACACGACGATCTGGGCCGGCTTCCCTCGATCAACACCCAGAGTCGCGAAGTGACAGATATGCAAGACATGTACCGCCGCACACTGGCCGCGTCTTGGAATTCGCGGGCGGACGATTTACCGGCCGACAAGCTGATCGAAGAACTGTTCTCCGGTGGCATTAGCTGGGCAGATGGGCATGATGCCCGTGCAGAGAAATCAGTCGAGAATCAGGCAGATCGACTGGCACCACATGGGCGCACAAGCGTAAGGCAAGCTTCAGCAGACAATCGATTGTCTCCTTCCAATTTTGAGAGGCGACCAAGGAGTTCTTCAAGCAATCATTATCGCAACGATGTGAAAGGAACAGACTTTGCCCCAGCCGCTGATCATACACGGAAAAGCGGAAGCATAGAACAGCAACTGTATGACAATCCCAGAGGCAAGGCTTGGAAGAATCGTAGTTCGGAATTTGAACTGTCCGAGTTCGATGTGCGCGAGGATTTGCGAAGTTGGGAGGTCATGAACAAGGAGTGATTCAGTATGGTGCTTTGTGGCGTTAAGCAGTCTCTTGGATAATACCCCTATGACTTTTACTCCGGCCTCTGTTCTTCAAAATATCTGCTTTCTCACTTATGGCACCAGAATGTTGGGGTAGATAACTGCCCATGTAAGCGTAGTCTCCGATAACCATATCGATAATCGAGGAACTGCTCGGGGTGGGTCCACATTGTGAGCTAATCCACTTATAGACTAGCGGATGGTTCAGATTGCATCAATCTGAGCTTCAACTTTCCATCCGGGCTTTTCTTAAACTCCGGTCTGGTGCATTTGGTGTTTCGTGGTCCATATGCTGTCTCGATCTTCCAACAGTGCAGCAAGTCTTTTAGGCTGCCGGCTGCTCCCAGAATGCAGAGCAAGCTTACTCCCTCCCTCCTTGCGCCGGCATAATGTATCTATCCGGTTCGAATCCACCGAAACTGATGCGAATCACGACGAGACGCCGCCGCAACACGTATCTTCGCGCCGTACCCCTGGCCACAACCGTCTCCAGCACCACCGACTCAAACGGAGACTGGGTAAAAAAGTACCCATTTCTGTGAGCTCGCTTGGAAATCCTGGTGAGGTAGTAGTGGTCAAGGATCGGCAACGCCGTCGACTACGCATAGCCAAGGATGAGCCGAAGGAGGTCACCGACGAAAATGCCCTTCCTCTCTTTCTGAGGGAAATCGACAATGACGATCAATTTGTTGATAGCGAGCTGCTCAAAACTCGTGTCGAAAGCTTCCGTCTCGATTATGAACCTTATCACAAGTTGCCCGTTGCCGATTGGACGGCGCTCCGAAACGAATTCCAGTCGTCATTTACCTACCGGCAGTTATTGGACTATATAATAGAATGGAAGGAGAATGAGTTGGACAGGGACGGAACACCAGAGACGACCCCCACACGCTGGACACCCGGAGTCTCCGAGTTTCTCGAAAGCAGTTATCTATCCCGAAAAGGTGTCGCCGATAGGGTTGCAGCGTCGCAAGGTCTCAAGGGGAAATTTCTACTGGCTGAAAGGATACTTCGTGACTGCTGGCATCTCGGAGTCCTTGATGAAGTTGGTCAACTAGATATACAGCTGCCGACGCATATACTGTCTTTGCTTCTCAGTTCTCAGCATTTCTCTTTCGAAGAATTGGCCAACATGCACGACGCAAAGATTGATGTGACGCATTCGCTTGGTCTTGTGAGGATCACAGGAATGCAACGTATCTGCGAATCAATCAGTGAGATTGTACACGATGCCATGGCTAGGGTTCGACAAGAAAGCATTGAATTGCCACCTGACGAAACGAAGACGAGAGTCAACAACCGCATCTACACTCCAGAGTTCCTCTCATGGGTGACCAAAACCTATAGAGTAGCATTCGAACAAAATACACCACATACGCCAAGCCAAATCTACTATCTTGCCGAAGACAAACAGGATGCAGATAATGCCCGTAGGGCCCTGCACCTTGCCTATTACAGTGGAACTGCTCCTGCTGTACCGTTCAGCACATACCTACCCTCAACTGAGCCAGCCAGTGTCCATGACATTGATCCTGAGAACAACACGTCATGGTTCGAGAGGCAGAAGCCGTGGTTCCGATGGGCCACACCAGCAACGCAGTCTGACGAGGTGAAGCCCTCGGACACGGTGATGTTCGATAACCATCAAACTCGGGTATCCGACGAGCTTTTCAAGCTACTTCGACAGAAATCATCCGTCACTCATCAGGCACATTCTGAGACCGGCGCCGACTTCCATGAATCCATCACGGCCGCAGTCGGCAAATGCCTCTTCCTACGCAAGCCATTCTTCGAAGAGAGCTCGGTCAACGCTTCTCAGCTCGGCAGAATGTCACTCCCAAGGACCTTCACCACCGACATCCCTCGCGCAGCGCAATTTCTCCGCACGCTCGCCCGTAAACCAGTGGACGAGCACCAACAAGCCTACCGCTTCCGACTCGTCCCATCAGCTCTTAATGCCAACGTCTTCCCCCAACTCGAGCTAGAAGTCACTGCCAAAACAAGCAGCACACCCGAAGATGCAACCCCCGACTTCTCCATGCGCAGCGCAAAACTTATCCTCTCCGAAAGCAACGTCGATTACCTCCTCCCCGAGAACGGACTTGACCTCCGCTTTACCCGCAAACTCACCCGGGAGCTCCTCCCCCAGTCCCAGGACAGCAACTCCTCCTCCCTCTCAAACATCCAGGAATCCCTCCGAAGCCTTTTCTCCCGCACCTCCACCACAGACGGAGAACTCCCTCTTCCCCCGTTCACACAAGTCACTCTCCCCCGCGATATCCTTCCCCAGGACGCCGCCGACAGCTCCGCAGAGTACATCTTCCTCCCCGTCAGCGATATCCGGGGAACTCGTATCCACAAGTACGATTTCCGTGGCCAGCAGCTCAATTATGCTTTTTACGAGAGCGGGCCGTTCAACCCGTACCGTACCACAGACTTGTTCCTGAACATGGACATGACGGACGGTTTTGCGTCGGCTGATTCCAACGTTGATGTTTCCTCCGAGAATGTGTCGCGGGATGCTGCTGCGTCCAAGGAAGAGTTCCACACGTTCTATAACACTGCTTGCGCCCTGGCTTTCGAGTTGGATAGAGCGAGGCGCTTGGGGGCTGTTTGGAATGATACTATCTGAGTTAAGCTGGCGGGAAGCAGTCTTCGATTGTATAAATAGATATTTATTTTGACGATATATGTACAGTATGATATAACTTGTAATTGGGAAGACTTTGCCCCTCTTTACTTTATTTTTTGTGTATTATATACCAGTAGCTAGGTACTATTCCTCATGGTTCCGGTGTTCTTCTGATGACGAAATATATTTCCGCCGCGGTCTTGAAAAGCCGATGCATAACACCCGAGAGTAGCAACATCTCTAGCGCCTAGTGCGCTTTATTAAAGAATTATAAAGACGCCTCTCTAGTATGTAGTACGAACCGATAATTGCTTTTTGAAATCAAATTCCAATAAAGTCGTAGAAATCATGAATCCCTCTCCGAAGACCATCCTCCCATGCCGCCGAATTCTCCTCAAGCTGCTCCGGGTCTATATCTCTTTTGCGCTGCTGAACCCACAACTCTATATCATAGATCTTGTCCGCACCTTTCCGCGGTGCCAAGATACCTTGAACACCAGCGCCAAAGAATCGCAAGGCATCATCGTATCCCAAATTCCAGCCATGGACGAAGCTTTGACGTTTATTCGAGCCCCAAGACTCCGAGTCTTGCGACAGAGCCTTCTCCTGGAACCGCGATCGTTCGGCTTTGGCTTGGTTGGTTTTCGCTCGGACCTCTGCTTCGGGTAGCGTCATTTGACTAGGTATTTGAACTTTACCGTTCGAAATGTCGCTCCTGAATTGAGGAATGTTGGTCTCGCAACCCGCGAAAACCCGTTTGTTGCATTGTGCCTGGTTGTCGTTGATGTATACAGGCAGAGATGCGTCAATGGCATTGGCTATTTGAATGATCTCCTCGTAGCATTCGCACATGTCTGGGGCAGGTTCGCATCCGGAGGATACGGAGAGTCCGACTACCCCGGACATAGAATGAAAGGTTATCTCTTGGGCAAGGAAAGCGACGCAGTCCCGAGCTATTGTTCGATCTTTGGCACTGGCACAGAGGTTTATACCGCTGGCGCTGGCTTGGAAGTCAATGAGGATGCCGATCCCGTGAAACCAACATTTTTCGATGAGATGCTTCACGGTGCTCCAGCATTGGTGATACACTTCTGCTGGATCACCTTCGAAGGATGTTCCCCGACTGAATACCGGTCCGAGAGAGTAGAAGCTCAATGGTAAGCGGAGGGTTCGGCAGTGCGCTACGTCCTTGAGCCAGGCAAGGTCATTGTCGGTCAATGCGGAGTGCCAGTGGGATTCCCATTTCTGTTTGGTTTGCTCGAGTCCGGTGGATGCTATGGATCTGGTCATGGCAGACTGCGGTTTAGTAACCTATAGGGGAGGGACCATGCGTGTGGGGGGAGCTTTCATTGTGTTTTCTAGTACCTACGTTTTGAGTAACTGTAGTTCATTGGTCTCGTCAGCACTATTGCGCGGACCGAGTACAAAGCAAGATCCCAGACTCGCTCCAAATTGCTGCCGGAAGCGGTATATGTCCTTATCCCTGGGCGGTATTGGGCAGTATAGTTCTGGCATATTCTCTTAGGTGGTTCGAAAATCAAAATGTTATATGAGATATTGTTGGTCAGGTGACAGGGATGTCTATGAGAAATAACAGATTGGATGTGGTATGAAATGGTATTATAGAACAAGGGTAAATAGTGACACTGCAATAAATCAGATGAAGAGCAATTGTTCCGCCAGCAGCATGATATGAGTAGTAGAGGACGATGAAGTGTTATGGGAGGCAGCACTTGACCCTGAAGATCAGATGAGTTTCCCAAAATGGCAACCCCTCACAAGCAATAGCTGCCCTAATGAGGGGAAACATTCATCAGACTCAGAGATTTCAGGGGGGTATGAATGGAGTGCCACGTAAAAATTCCTAGTGAAATCGGGAATTCTAGGGTGCAGGAGAGAACAGAAGTCAGAGGCTGAAAACATGGTGATGGGGG
This sequence comes from Aspergillus piperis CBS 112811, assembly GCF_003184755.1. NCBI lineage: Eukaryota > Fungi > Ascomycota > Eurotiomycetes > Eurotiales > Aspergillaceae > Aspergillus > Aspergillus piperis. The sequence continues at coordinate 675,328 of NW_020291607.1, forward strand.
TTACAGAATAAAGAGAAACCGGAGTGACCAAACCATAGGAACCCCGGGCGGGACTGACGTAGTTGGCAGACTGGAGTCTGGCTTTAAGGCTTTTTTTTGGAGAAGTGATGGATGGATGGTTCACTTCCATTCGGACTAGCGAGGGGCTCCGCATTTGGCCGAGTGTCCGTGCTGCTGTTACTGCTGAAAATGTCGCCTGTCATCTTTCACTTCTAAGCCTCGTTCCTCTCCATTTACATATCGTGAACCGTTTTGATTTCTTGCGCTCTCCTCTTTCGTTTAATTTTTCTCGTTTCACGGGTCTGCAGCTCCAGTAGTCGCCGACCGTGCTGCAAGTCCGTGGTGCCCAATCGGTGTGTGTTCGTTCAGTCATGAATTTGATGCAGACCGAGTAACCGGCCAGGCATGGAGAGAACACGGGTTGCTAAGGTCAGTGCTATTTGAGTGCTTCAATCCAGCAGTAGAGCGCACCCACGATGAGATATCCCGACTAACGACTTCTGTGATGCTTCAGGTTGAAGATGTGACCTTGGCGCGCCGAGGCGAGCAAGTGGTCGGCACTCTCCACCTCACCCCTCACCATATTATCTTCTCCCACACTCCTCCTCCTCCTTCCTCCTCCACCGACGCGTCTCAGGCTCCGGGTCCTTCTAGTCGGCCCAAAGAGCTTTGGATCACATACCCCATAATCTCCTTGTGCACCTGCCGCCCCACCCCCGCCGCATCCCGCCAGCCGTCCTCCATTCGTCTCCGGTGCCGTGATTTCACCTTTGTCTGTTTCTATTTCACCACGGAGAGCAAGGCGCGTGATGTTTACGAAACCATCAAATGCTGGACCTGTAAAGTGGGCCGCATTGATAAGCTGTACGCTTTCTCATACCGCCCTCCCCCTCCTGAACAGAAATTCAATGGTTGGGAACTGTACAATCCTAGCAAAGAATGGGCTAGACAAGGCGTCGATCAGGCTGGTTCTGGATGGAGAATCTCTCAACTGAATACAGACTACGGGGTAAATTTCCACCGCAAATTACCCTGTGAATTGCTGTGTTGACTCTGACTTTCCAGTTTTCTGCCACCTATCCCGCCCTTTTACCGGTCCCCTCGGCCATTTCTGACAATACCCTTAATCACGCTGGAAAATATCGGTCCCGAGCGAGAGTGCCGGTTCTTACATATCTTCATCCGGTGAACAACTGCTCAATCACACGGAGCTCACAGCCTCTTGTCGGTGTGCGACAAAACCGCAGCATTCAAGACGAAGCGTTGCTAGCGGCCATCTTTTCAACCTCGCGCTCAGCGAGACCTCTTGCAAGCTTCACCCCGCCTGGCTTCGATTCGGATTCCTCCAACTCGACCCCAGGGAACGCCTCACGCAGTCATATGCTGGCTGATCTGACTGTCCCTGATGACTTGGAAGATGAGTTGCTGAGCCCTGTCCGCGAGAATCCGGAGGGAAAAGCCCAAGTTTATGGTGCCCAGCAGCACAATCTCATTGTTGATGCTCGTCCCACGGTCAATGCCTTCGCCATGCAAGCTGTTGGACTTGGATCGGAGAACATGGACAACTACAAATTTGCCACCAAGGCTTACCTTGGAATTGACAATATCCATGTGATGAGAGACTCGTTGAGCAAGGTGATTGATGCGCTCAAGGATTCGGATGTAACCCCACTGGGCCCAAATAAAGACCAGCTTGCACGGAGTGGATGGCTAAAGCACATTTCCGGCATCCTAGACGGTGCTCGGTTGATCGCTCGGCAGGTTGGTCTCCAGCATTCGCACGTATTGATTCACTGTTCCGATGGATGGGATCGTACGAGTCAGTTGAGTGCACTGAGCCAGATCTGCCTCGATCCTTACTATAGGACGATGGAAGGCTTTATGGTACTGGTGGAGAAAGATTGGCTATCCTTCGGTCACATGTTCCGACACAGATCAGGACACCTGAACAGTGAGAAGTGGTTCCAAATCGAGAACGAGCGGATTGGGGGTGATTCCAACCGTGGGTTTGGCGAAGGTGGTGGTGCAGGCAGGGCTCTTGAGAATGCGTTCTTAAGCGCCAAAGGATTCTTTAATAGAGATAACAACAGCCGCGACGCAATTGGAGAATCAGATGGGGAGATGCAAAGCTACGACGCAGAAAATCTGAAGAAGCCTAACAATGCTATACCCCGAACCGCCGCCGCCGAAAAGGAGGTTACCAAGGTGAAGGAGACGAGTCCAGTCTTCCATCAGTTCCTTGATGCAACGTATCAGTTGCTATACCAATATCCTACCCGATTCGAATTTAACGAGCGGTTCCTGCGCCGTCTGTTATACCACCTCTATTCATGCCAATTTGGAACCTTTCTTTTCAACAGTGAGAAAGAACGCGCAGATTGGAATGCGAAGGAACGAACTCGAAGCGTGTGGGACTACTTTCTGGCGCGGAGGGAGCAGTTTACCAATCCACAGTACGAACCTCAGATCGACGACCACAAGCGTGGACAGGAGCGACTGATCTTCCCCCGAATCAACGAGGTCAGATGGTGGAGTGAGTCGTTTGGTCGCACCGATGCGGAGATGAACGGCGTGCGGTCCTCTGGTTCTAGGCCACCCATTGGGCGTGATGCGACTAGTACTCAGCCATCACCAGTGTTGACCGGAATCGAAACCGCTAATCATTCTCTCGGCGCTGGATCGTCTGGGAAAGATACTTTAAATGCAGCCTCCACTGGAATGGCGGCAGTAACTGCGGGAATCTCGAATCTAGCCTTCCCTAAGAGCAAAGAGGACGGGCAGGATCCTAAGAGCTTGAATCGGATGGAGGTGGAGATGCAGTAGCCCACGCAACGAAACCTTTGAATATGTGGTTACGAGGCAGTGGATCAGGGTGAACGATCTGGGTATGCCTAGCTCGAGCAAGAAATTTCGTATCATCTCTGCGACGTATGCTTGTGGATTTAGTGCGGGCTTGGGACGTTGCATCTCCGGGGAAGTAGAGTACAGTTTACAGTCAGACAGAGAGACAGAGAGAAGATTATGATTCAATGAATACAAAAGAGCGGGAACCAGCAGAATGCATACAGATGCTGGAATCGGGATATGGGCTTTGAGTATTAGTTTCAGTTTGTGATCTTGGATTGAAGTCCATAGCTACTGTAACTAGAACTAGAAAACAATCAGAGTTAATGCCTGAACCCCTGAAATCTGAGGCAGAAAGCGGGATTGTAGACTAGGGGCTTGGCGGCCCAAAGCGGGAAGGTGCCCGCCGAACAGCAAGCGAGGTTGAGCCCTAGCACAGAAGGGCCAGCAGAAGCCCTAAAGGCAAAAACTGCCCACTAACGCCGGCTCTCTCAAAACTGACTTGACCGCCGCCGCCCATTTCGCCCTCGCACGACACACCCCCAACCTACGCCCTCGGCCGTTTCTTCGCCAATTCAATAAAACAGAAACGCAATCATGGCTGCTGTCCAGGGAGCTATTTCGAAGCGCCGCAAGTTCGTCGCCGACGGTGTCTTCTATGCCGAGCTGAACGAGTTCTTCCAGCGCGAGCTGGCTGAGGAGGGATACTCCGGCGTCGAAGTCCGTGTCACTCCCACCGTCACCGACATCAGTACGTCCGCCCGATATTTCATTTTGCATTTGATTTCAGACCCTATGTGTTATGTTGGAAAAAACCGAAATTTGGGAGATTTGAAGAATCGACGGGGGACGAATGAATGGTTCATCCGGGAGGAGCAAAAGGAAAAAGTGATCGGAATACGGCCGGGAATATTTCAACCAACAACTGGAAATGTTTGGGGAATTGGAGACGATTTTCATATATGCAAAAGAAGATGGATTATATGTGCCAGTTGCTAACGGATGCTCTTTTCCTTTACAGTCATCCGTGCCACCCACACCCAGGAGGTTCTCGGTGAGCAGGGCCGCCGCATCCGCGAGCTCACCTCCCTCATCCAGAAGCGCTTCAAGTTCCCCGAGAACTCCGTTTCCCTCTATGCCGCCAAGGTACAGAACCGCGGTCTCTCCGCCGTCGCTCAGTGCGAGTCCCTCCGCTACAAGCTCCTCAACGGTCTGGCCGTCCGCCGTGCTTGCTACGGTGTCCTCCGTTTCATCATGGAGAGCGGTGCCAAGGGTTGCGAGGTTGTCGTCTCCGGAAAGCTCCGTGCTGCCCGTGCCAAGTCCATGAAGTTCACTGTACGTCTATCAAAAAGGATTGATTTTCATTTCTCGAATGGTCGGATTGGTCCCGAATCAGTGGTGGAATTTGCGCATATCCAACGACAACATTATCAACTCTACGATCTGCGAAAACGAAGCAACTGTGCAAGGACCGAACCGAAGATCCACCCCACCATTCGAAGAACCAGTCCATCATATGCATGACATAAAGCACCAGCAAAACTAACAATCATTCTTCCAAATAGGACGGTTTCATGATCCACTCCGGTCAGCCCGCCAAGGAATTCATCGACAGCGCCACCCGCCACGTTCTCCTCCGCCAGGGTGTCCTCGGTATCAAGGTCAAGATCATGCGCGGTTCCGACCCCGAGGGCAAGGCCGGTCCCCAGAAGACTCTCCCCGATGCCGTCACCATCATCGAGCCCAAGGAGGAGCAGCCCGTCCTGCAGCCCATGAGCCAGGACTACGGCGCCAAGGCTCTTGCCGCTCAGCAGGCCGCTGAGCAGCAGCGTCTGGCTGAGCAGCAGGCCACCGAGGCCCAGGAGGGTGCCGGTGCCGAGGCTTACGCCCAGGAGTAAAGAAAAAAAAATCATATCCCAAACAAAAGAAATTTCATTTGGTTTTTTTTTTTCTTCTCCATTAGGCCCTGCTTCTCTTCTTCCCTGTTCTCGAATATCATCTTCATTACCTAGTCTCCTGTCCCGCCCATTAACCTAACCTAACCTAACCTAACTCTCAAACCTCTTTCCTATATCTCTTACCTATGACGCATCCAAATAAACAACTACTTTGATGACCTCTAAGCTGTTTATCCAACTCCCGGCTCTCTCTCTCTCTCTCTTCCTATCATAAATGATTGGGGGAAGGATAGTTACGAGACGCCCTTCTGTGGTTGTACTTGTTTTTCCTGTCTAGTGGAGACTCTAGGCGGAAATGGGAATGAGAAAAGATGGAAAGGTTGATGAGTTGAATTGTTCTTCCTATTCTCATTGGCTTACGTCATAGGCTGGGTTCTGGGTAGGACCTGGAATCTTAAAGTAGTACGTACTAGTACCTAGGCACGTGGGGAAAAGAGATTGTTTTGGTCTGCTGGTATTGAATTTGTGTCTGTTCTTTCGTAGGATTGTGTAGTCTTGTGAAGTTACTGGTATACGTAGTTGGTTCCCTGCATACTATGGTTTATGTATATATATTTTCGGTTAGTACTAACTGAACTAAGTGTGACATCTTGTTTTTTTTTTTTTAGGTTTGCCCCATAAGCCTAGTACTACTATAAGAAGTTACCACTGTAGTCTTACAGCAGGAAGAGTTAGTATGAGGTTCAATGGGCTTGAACTAGTTAAGTACTAACTATTACCAGACCAAGGAAAGATATAGTACTCCTACTACCAAGATTTACTGCAGCCGAGCCGAAGGAGTGATGGCGGAGCTTTCAACACCTGCTGTACTATATATCATGAGTATTATTGAAACACACTAAACTGTGATAGACTACTACTTTTGGCTTCTGACAGTTCTCGTTCCTGGTGACGATGACATCAAGAAGTAACAATAATATAAATCAATCATGGCATCAGCTATTTTTCTATGTAACATCTATCGTCTACGCATGACTTTGCTTTGACCTCACGCCGTCGCTTACAGGAAAGCTTCGACGTTGATCTCCAGAGTGCTGACGGGGTACTTCAACTCGTAGTTCTCCAACACCGTCGGGTGCAGGATACCGAAGGCACCGATGACGTGCTCCTTGCCAGCTATGCGCACGTGGACGGAGGCGGCGTGTCCGGGGAAGTAGGTGGGTTCTAAGGCGTCCAGTTAGTGACCTGTATATCTCGGAATGTCTAATTGCTTCTGACTTACCGTCCAACTCCTCAATCCAGTACTGAGAGTCAGCCATGGCGGAGTTCTCAAGGCCCTCCTCGCCAGTGATGAAAGCGCTCTTGAGCATGGCCATGACACGGTCCAGGAGACCGTGGACAACCTCGAAACCACTCGTCTTGCCGTACCAGGCAGCAGCGAAGTGCCTCTCGTTACGACTCTTACGCTCCAGAGACAGGTCCTTGAAAGCAACATCGCTGACTTCGAAGACCTTCATGGGCACAGCGTGATGCTTGTTCTCACGGATGGTCTTGAGCAGACCGGGCAGCAGGCTTGTGCGGACAACCTGGAACTCAGTGGTCTTGGGGTTGGCCAGCTTGACGGCGGTGTTTCCGTCGTCCTTGCGGTTGAGCCAAGCGAAGTTCTCGTCGTGCGAGCACAGAATCAGGGGCAGCACCTCAGACCAGCCGGCCATGGCAGCCTCCATGCGCACAATATCGGTAAGCTTGTTGATGGGGAGGGGTTGAGCAATGGTACCGGACTTGCTGGGGAAAGACCGGGGAAGGTTGTTGAAGCCATAAGCGATGGCGACATCCTCCATGATGTCGGCTTGGTGGAGAACGTCGGCTCTCGTCGGAGGGATAAACACATCAATCAGATCCTTGGAAGCGGTAGAGGGCTTCGCATCGTAAGCCATCTTCTTCAGGAGAGTGCAAATCTCTTCGGGGGAGAGCTCCAGGCCGCAGCACTGGTTGAGGTAGGAGACCTCGGCCTGAGTCGTACGGGGCGCAATGTCGGGGACGACTCTAGTCTCGTTGTTGTGATCGGAGATCACCTTAACAGGCTCAATCCTATTCGTCCAGTGAGCAGGGGTTTATTATTAGAACCGAGAGGAAGCGGGCTTACGTGAAAGGCTCGGAGGTGTATTGAGAGAACATGGACACAATGATCCGGTTAACAATCTCAACCTTCGTCTTGTCAAGGGCAGTGATCTCGATGAAGACGTTCTTGGTGTCCAGGGTGATCTTGGAGTGATCGCCGTTGATGATAGGAGGAAGAGAGCAGACGGTTCTCTTGGAGTCGTAGATCACGGGGTAAACGGGGGAGTCGCGGATGATGTGGAGGTACTTGCCCAGGTGCTTGTCTTTCTGTTACATAGTAAGCACCTAGTTTATTCGTCTCGTCAGACACCTGTGGGGCCATACCTCGTAGAAAGCCATCAACTCCTCGCCGTTCATTTCTTTCGTCTGGTTGAGAGGGACAAACTTGATGTCCTTCGGGGGAAGGGCCTCGTATGTGAAAGGGCCCTGGATGGTGTCCAGATCGTGGGTACCGATGGAAACAAGGGTTCTTTGCCTGGCGAGGTTCTGGTGGAGCTTGTCTTGCAGGGCAATGAAGGATTCGTAACGCGCTTGGTCGAACTTGATATTGCGGAGAATGGCACCGGAGACGAGGGGGCGGATCTTCATAGTCTACGCTCATGTATTAGTTTCACTCATGTTGAGCCAGATTTTCGGTGGTAACATACGTCCTCCTTGACGATGATGGTCTGGAGTTCACCATTGGCAGGCTCGACCAGCTTGTAGTTGGGGAGAGGCTGACGGCCCAGGAAGATGTTGAGCATGAGGGCGATACCCTCGAAGCACAGCAGGTCATATCTAGATACCTTTCAGTATGTGTATTTTGGATCATTAGAGTTATCGCGGGTGCGTACCGGTTGGCGGGGATCTCGATCTTGAGCTGCGGGGGTTCCTGCTTGCCGTTCACGATCGGTCTGTCCGAGTTGGTGGTCTAGGTTTGAGTTAATACTGTGACTCTCAAGAGGCGAGAACGATCGGAGGAGAATTTACGTCTTCATCGAGTTCAATTCCTGTGGAAAAGTAGCAGTTAGCGCATTGCCCCGCCAATCCCGGTTCAGAATGTCCGACGTACCGAATTCGAAGCACAGCTCGTCGAACTCCTCGGTGGTATAACTAGGGAGGTTGGTCAGTATGAAGAAAGAGTATCCAAGGGGATAAATTGCGCATACTCCCGACCGAGCGCCTTGAAAAGCGCCTCCTTGTCAACGGAGATGGTAGGCATGGTGATGAGCGGGGGAGATTCAAGACAGGGCAATAAGAAAAGTTAAGAGGGAGAAGATAACCAACAGACTGCCTCAGGAGAAGGATAGTCTGTGTAAGTCCCACCACGAGGTCAACCGCAAGTAATCAGCGGGAGGGGGAAAGAGGACGGGCAACAAGAGCGCTGGGCTTCAATCGGACAGTATGCCACCGTTTGGGTAACTCTACAGTTAGTCTAGTCGGAGTCATAAAGTCTTTTGTTCCCCGTTGGGGCTTGACCCTCTGTGAGGGCGGCGGGCAAAGCCACTGAAAGCGCACCGCCACAGGACCATCACCCCTCCTTTTTTTTCTTGCTTGGAGGTTCGAACCTCACCGGACTCGGGCTTCCGTACGGGACAGTACACCGCCTGCTTGCGCTCTCCCCTTCACCAGCCACAGTCCGGCCTCCAACAAGTCCAAAGCAACCTCTCCAGCAAGCCCATCTCGTCACCTTCGCAATTCCCCCCCTCCTCCACGGATTAGCTTGATATCACCGCTCACAAGTCTTCCATTCTAACCCCTGTCGCACCATATACGGGGGCCTTCTATCTTTCACGATTATCTGAGATTGGACCTTATTCCCTGTTTGGTCCCGGTCCAATTGTCGAGGTATGATGATACTGATGTTCTTGCTGCTGCTGTTGTTGCTCAAGTGTCCTGCGGCGGCCCAAACCCCACGAAACCTCGCTCCGGGGTTCTCAACTCACCCTCTACTATCTCCCTCTCCCTCCCACCACACTTCCCCCCCGCTAACTCAATACCTTTTCACCTCTGTATAGGTTCTTAGCATCCTCCTTCCTCTTCACGATATCCCCGCCCCCCTTTTGCCGGATTGCCTTTCTTCCTAGGAAATATTCGTCGTGTTCGCGTGCGAGCGGGTCGGATCGTAGCCTGAACGAGGACTTGGACCGGTCACATCCTTGCCTCTCTGCGTATTTCCCTAACATTCAACCTCACACTCATACATCATTTTCGCAATGGAGGGCCAAGGAGAGAACGACGAGCTTTACCCTATCGCCGTCCTTATTGATGAGTTGAAGGTATAGTTGCCCTCGTGGTCATCCTATCCCTGACGCACGAACATCGGCAGTCCTGATCCTGAGAATGTCACAGCATGACGATGTACTCCTCCGCCTCAATGCCATCCACCGTCTGTCTACTATCGCTTTGGCCTTAGGGCCCGAGCGGACCCGGGAAGAACTTATCCCTTTCCTTGATGGTTAGTACCGTCAACGCAAGAAGGATAGCTTTCTGGTCAAAATGTTTTCCCTAACTCTTGCGCCATAGATTCCGTCGAGGATGAAGATGAGGTTTTGACTGCACTGAGTGAAGAGCTGGGTAATTTCATAGAGTATGTCGGGGGTCCGGAGTACGGGCATGTACTCCTCTCTCCGCTCGAGAACTTGGCTGCTATTGAAGAGCCTCTGGTCAGAGAAAAGGTTAAAGAGTCGCAACCGTTTCCTTGTGGTACTCTCCCTTTGTGCTGACATTGTTTCCAGGCTGTGGAATCCCTCAATAAGATCGGCGAGCAGTTGTCCGAGAAGCAGATCGAAGAGAATTTCATCCCGATGGTTCTACGCCTGTCGAAAGCCGACTGGTTCACCTCGAAGGTTTCCGCGACCGGCCTGTACTGTGTTCCGTATAGGAAGGCTTCTCCCTCATCACAGCAGACCCTTCGGCAATACTATGGAGGCCTCGTACATGATGACACACCGATGGTGAGGAGACAGTCGGGCAACAACTTGGCGAAGTTTATCAAAGAATTGAATACCCAAATCGTTATTGAAGAGATGATACCCCTGTTTCAGCACCTTGCAACAGACGAGCAAGACAGTGTCCGCTTGCTTACAGTTGATGTTCTCATCTCGATCGCGGAAGAGATCCCCAAGGAGCAGCAGCCCAGCCATGGTGTTCTTTTGACCTCCTTGCGCAACCTGTTCGAGGATAAGAGTTGGAGAGTCAGGTACATGGTTGCCGATAGATATGAGAAGGTATCTTCTGTCCTAACGATGCTCCTTCCGCCGTGTGTTGTGCTTTTCTGACCTCGTTGGTAGATCGCTAAAGCTGTGCACGAAGAGGTCGTGACTCGTGATATGGTCCCCTCTTTTGTCAAGCTTCTGAAGGACACCGAAGCCGAAGTCCGTACTGCCATTGCTGGACAGATCCCAGGTATGATTCTCGTCTACTTTAGGCTCTTACAAAGGCTAACCGGCGTTAGGCTTCTGCAATCTGATTGACCGAGACACATTGCTCAACGAAATCATGACTAGCGTGGAAGACCTTGTTTCTGATCCATCTCAGCATGTGCGCGCCGCGCTTGGTACTCAGATCAGCGGTCTTGCACCGATACTCGGAAAGGAGGAGTCAGTACCACCGATTCGCAGACACCGATTAACCAATTTACTTACAAGTCATGTTCAGGACCATTGCGCACCTCCTCCCGATGTTTTTGCAGATGCTTAAGGACGAGTTCCCCGATGTCCGCCTTCATATCATCTCCAAGCTGGAATTGGTTAACAAAGGTGAGACGAACAACTCGCGCTCATTATGAAGAAAACATAATCTAATTGTTATAGTTATCGGCATCGATCTTCTCTCACAGTCACTTCTCCCAGCTATTGTGCAGCTGGCCGAAGACAAGCAATGGAGAGTGCGTCTCGCAATCATCGAATACATTCCCCTGCTTGCAAGCCAATTGGGAGTCAAGTTCTTCGACGAACAGCTCAGCGAGCTTTGCATGGGCTGGCTCGGTGATACAGTTTTCTCTATTCGTGAGGCTGCTACTCAAAATCTGAGGAAGCTGACGGAAGTGTTTGGTGTCGACTGGGCTAAGGGCTCTATCATCCCCAAGGTGATGGGGATGGGTCAACACACCAACTACCTGTACAGAATGACAACATGCTTTGCCATCTCCGTATGTTGATTGATCGTTCCTGCAGACGTTGCCCTGCTAACTTATTTCAGACTCTCGCACCCGTCGTTTCGCTGGACATCATCGAGAACTCAATTCTCCCCATCTTGGATCGACTTGTCTCGGATGAGATCCCCAACATCCGTTTCAATGTGGCCAAGTCTTATGCCGTGCTGATTGATACCCTGCGTCGCCTCCCCACAGAGGGAACCCTCACAGACCTGGAGAAGGCAGGTAAAACTGCCACACCATCCCCGCGGGGTCAGGACCTCATCCAGCAAAGAATCCTCCCCAGCTTGGAGAAGCTGCAGGAGGACGAAGACGTTGATGTTCGGTATTTCGCAACGACTGCCGCAGGCGGCCACGAGGAAGTCATGCAGACTTCACCGTAGGCTACTTTCCCAACTCGGCGTAGGCCAGCACCTGCCTGTTGATGCAAAGCACCTTGGGTGTGAGTGGGAATGATATCAACGGCACTCGCACTAATTTGGGTGGAATTCAGTTTTGTCAAACTTAGAAATAGTCAGAGCGTCTGACTGGTACGAAATGCTCATGGCGTTCTAATTGTAGATTCTTTTGGTCCACGATCAACCCTCCTGCAAAATATTCTCTCTTATGTTTCCCAAAAATGTAATCGCAAATGTGTAGCACGCAAGTGCTACTTCACGAGATTAGCTGATTAGAAGCAGCAAGCAACTTGGTACTAGATCCCATTCAGTATCATGTGATCCCGAGGGCCTAGGATGCGCTACTTCCGTAAAGCCGTCGGTGTAAGCCAGGCATCCGTCTATTTAATCTTTAGTCCACCTGTGGTTCCTGAGTCTGAGAGGTTGCTCAGTATCTCTAAACCGCCATTGACGCTGCTGGACGCCTCATTTCTTAATCTTGTTGGTTTATCCATCCGCAGCCTGTATACAATGTCGTTTTCTTGGCCGTGGCATTTTACGTCTCTCACAGACGCTGAGAAGCAGCAACGTCGGGAGCTTCTGGATTTACGTGGAGTCTACGCGCAGTGCTCGGTGTTGATTGCTCTTATTCTGGTTCGAGTATATAAGAAGTCCTTTAGCGAAGCCCCTGGCACCGAAAAGCCAGCCGAGAGGCGCTCGCGGCGAAAGAACTTGGAGAAATCATGGTTGGATACGCCCCCAGTTGCTGGCTGGATGGAGACTCGAAGACAATACATCGTCTGTCTCCTCTGGCTTGGCTGGCTTCTGAGTCTTTGCATCTGGAATTCTGGTGAAGGTGGGTCAATATTCTCTATAATATTTCCTGATACTACTAGTACCCGAGATGGTCGAGTTTGGGGCACAGGATTACATTTGTCTGGGCTCCGATTTGCCAGAATCTACACTTTGTGTTCATCTAAGCTCCCGCGAACTACAACAGTCCTGTGTCTCATGCTCTTAAATCACCCACATCATGGAGACGAAAGCTAAGCCATTGTTGATGTAAACAGATTATCTCCACTTTACCAAAGCTCTAGCCCATGTCAGCCTCTCCCAGCTCCCCTTGCAGGTGCTCATGTCACCGGCCCTGTACATGAGTCCCTCACCAGGATCACCGTCCGTCGTGTCGGTTATCACATCCGTTCCGCAGCCGACCATCAACGCCTACCATCGTCTCTTTGGTCGGATTGTTCTTGCGCCGCTGCTCATCGCCCACGCTGTCATGTACGATTCTTTCTTCCTGCAGTCGAGCCACCCTGATTTCGGCTCGCTCTTTGCGAAGCGTATCTGGGATTCTGATGTCCAGTGGGGTATCGCTGCTGCCACCAAGGTGGGCGCGGTCGCTCTCTTTGCTCGTCCGGCAGCCATGCCTCGCTGGGTACGCTGGTTGAAACCGACATCTGCCAAGTCCAGACAGCAGGTGTTCTACCTTGTGCATGTTTCCATCGTGGGAGCCCTGGAACTCGCGGCTTTCTGCCATGTTTCGGTGGCGCGCACCTATATTCTTGAGTCGTTTGCGAGCTCTGCGATCAATTTCGCCTGTTGCTACATGATGCAATAGACTCGATCTTTTGTGAGGCCTGGCACGTTCGTTGCTGATAAGCTATGCTAGAACAGCGAACCATCAGGGTTGTGGCTTTGGGGTACGGGAATAGTTAACGATACTGGTGTCCTACACAACCTGCGCCATCGCATTAAGTATCCCATTTACTTCTGCTACCAATGGGTAGCATTTCCTGATGAGCTTCTATATCTCTATCATTCAACAGGATATGTTGGCCATCACCATCACCACTCTGAACTTCTGGCTGCTAGAGTTATCTCTTCTTGATGATTCCTCCTGCAAACTATACCACACCAACTGATTGGGCGGTTCGACTCCATCACTGCAATTTATGGCCCACCCAGCTATATGTATGTATTTCAACCAGTGATCCACTGCACTCGATTAGGCAATGTAGCTGGTACATGCAAAACAAACTTCATGAGACTCGCACTGGGTTACTTTCGGCGCGCCAGTGCCTAGACTGACTAGGTTACTGGCTCCTCCTCTTTTTCCTTCCTGCTCATCCCAAGGGCAGGAGCAATACGTCCCGAGTCGCGTGTGCACTTTCCTAGTTCATGCATGAAGATATTCCTATCATCACTTCCGATACAGTCAATTCTTCGTTGTAGCACGCCGTTAGATCAAGAGACAGAGTCCGAATCTTCTAACCCTTTCTTTCAAGCCTTTCACTCAGAGCCACTAGCTGCTTGCTCGTTTTTCCTATTTTGCATCCACCGGTGTGTTGTATCCACTAGGAACAGCCATGGTCAAGTATGACATTCCCACTCTACTGGCACTCAGCCACCACGGACGGATAGATTTCAGCAAATTTACTGAGCAGGCCGTTGGAAGTAAGTCTTTCCTTTTTATCTCATTCTAGTAGTGAATGCTGGAAACGAAGAAAACATTTTACTGACACAGAAGTCTCTTCCTCACTAGATAACGTCCTTCGACAACGCAAAACCAGTACGAGTGTCTTGTCGGAGCAACCAGTCAACAGGTCAAGGAATGCCTCAAACTTGTCACGCCAGAGCGAAAGAACTCTTTCAGTTCCAGAGCACGCTGTAATTTATCCCTCTCGGCAGCCAAGTGACCCTCCACAGAGCATCCGCGCACACGCCGATGCCGGATTTGTTCAGTTTCTAAAGGAGCATACATCCCCGAAGCATCAGCGTGTCACCGCTGGAGGTCGAATCGTTCCAATGGAGCCACAGTCCCCTACCCCCAAGGCGAAGCAGCCGGTGCGCAACATAAGTGCAAGAGCCAATGATCAGAAGATATCTAAGCCTTCATTGCGTGATGACACTAAAATCAAACGCGAAAATAAACATGTGCTGTTGCAAGATAACAACGCAAGAGTTAATATTTCTATAGCTGCACCGCAGCCTGCTGAAAGTCATGACGATATACGTACCATACTGCCTCAAAGCGGTAGTGCAATTGACCAGCACTTCTCAAACTATGGACAAGCACCGACTCTTCTGTCTACGGCAGCTACCACAGGGCTGTTCTCCCAACCCAGTCTTCCATGGGCCATGAGTGACCTACCAATACCTCAAATCGCCTTACCAGCCCCGGAAGTTATACCAGCGGCCTCGGACTACCCTATGTATGCCTTTGGAGACGGTCCGTTATCGTGGGCTCCAAACCTGTATCCTACCCTGGGTACTCAAGGCCCCGTAATGCCTTCTATGCCAGCAGTCCAGCCATATCCCGCTGTTACCACGACTTCTCACTTATCCGCGGAAAGCAATACAAGTAGCGGCAGGGGGACCTCATTTCTTGGTCAGCTTCCACCTACCTATGACTCTCTTTGCCCTTCTCTGGGCCCTCAATGGCATCAATATGCAGGTGGACAAGTCCCAGCTCTTGATCAACCAATGATAGTTAGCACTCCTCAAACACCGACGTACCAGAAGTCTCTGGAAGATGCTGCAAAGGAGCATGAGTCTCTTACCAGTAAGCTATCCGGTATTGATAGGTATATGGCTGTGCACAGTTGGGATCTCGACCCAAGTGCCAAAAAGATCCTAGTTGACCAGCGAATGAGTTTGGTGAGAGAATTGGATGCGGTTAGAATATACAGAGAACATCTCGAATGGGTTTCTGGAAGATTGAGCACAACGATCCCAATCAGGCAACATCCCTCGAACGTCGCTTCAATGTATGTCGCCAGCGGCCTCACAGGTAGTCCATCTCTAATGGGACCTTCGCTGTGCACACCCAGCTCCGCTTCTGCGCTTCCAGCTTTTTCGATGCTGCCACTAGCAAATGCCCTTTCGCAGTCGCTCTCTCTCAATGAGACAGTTAACGCATCAATGCCACTACATGCTGTATCTGATACCTACCCATACAATACGACGATCGGCTCAACAGAGGTACGTCCAAACCATAACTCGATCAAGGATGCTAGCTTTTCGCATGCCGCACGAGGAGTTGAGATACGGATCGAACCCAAGAGGTCAGACAAACAGGTCCAGACACATGGCGAGGCCAAATCAAGAACTACTGACGGAACTGCTGGATGGAAAACACCTACGAAGATAACCGCTTTGGACGTCGAAAAGGTGCATCATCAAATTGAGGAGGCCACTCGCCGCGGCGAACCGCTCGATGGGCTTCTTCGGGAACTATCAGCCGCTACTTCCAAATTGATTAAACAAAGGCGAGGTGAACTTCATGAGCCGCGCGGGTTGCTGGCAGCCGTGCCTGCTAAGCACAACCGCAAGAATCGCGCGGAAAGTGAGGCGGGTGCCGTCAAGGGACTATCAGACAAGCATGAAGCTCATGCACCTCTGATGCGACACTCAACCAAGGCCTGGAAGCCTGGGAAGGAGCTGCGAAGGCCTGGACTGCACAGCGCAATGGGCCCGTACATGAGTGCGAAAGAGATGGAAGAGGGTGATGACCATCAATCTATATCGTCGTATGTGTCAACGACGGACTCATGGGCTACCGTTCATCAAGGAGAGTAAGTACCGTCCGCCTTGGAATGGTATAACTCTGGAGAATACTAAGTTTGCAGGCGTCGACGTGACAAAAAGCTACGGAAGATCAAAGAAAAACGGGCGAATCGAGAGATGGCCGAAAGGTAGTAAGAATCTTCGAGCACAGGCAATCAAGCTGATGATGTTGCGCAGCAGATCCCGTGGTCCACTTGAGCATCCCCATGTATCGAATGAAGCCTTTCTACCAGGTCCTCAACGTTCTCGAGGGCAGAACTTGGGCCAGCCAGGAGGACCATCGATATACAAGCCCCGCAGCCCCCCAATATTGGTAAACCCGACTGACCCGGCGAGGCAGACCAGCGTGGAGGAAATGAGACAGCGGTATCCCCAGCTTCTGACGCAGTATTTCAACAAGGACCGTGGTCTAGCCTTTCAGAAAACGGCTGCCTTGGCTGTGTCGCAGAATGTTAATGCACATGGATTTCTGCCCCCTTTCGAAGGCGTAGGGAATGCACCTAGTAAGAACAGGAGTGCACCAACGGACATGACCGAAGGTGGAATGTATCTACTCAGCGGAAAGATGTCGAACTCGAAGCAGCATGATGGTCCCGGACAAAGAGGCAAAGAGGCCCCTGGACCAGCCAGGCAAGCTGGAAAGCCGTGATCGAGTCGGGTAGAGCGAGGTCCCCGCGGCGTCCACATATACGATTCTTTCTGGAACAGATGAATGGGGTGAGATTACCACCAGCGATCAGCGGTGAGTCCTAGGAGCAGGGTTCGAAGGGCATTGGGGAAAGCAGTTGGAGATATGGCCGTATGGCATCATTGTATTACATGTATTTAAGGGTACACCTTGTCCCACAGAGTCGGACCCTTACGGTTGGAGTTATATCTTAGAATGAGGGATAGTGTTAGTATGGTATCACTGGAAAAAGGTTATTTTCACAAGTCTTTGAGCATGAAGATCAGTCTACTTGTGCTGTTGCAGCGAACCCCCCAGGGGATGGTTAGATAGCAGATGCAGTCGGACCTGGGTTACTGGTAAAACCGTTTGGAGTGGTATTGATCGATCGGTAGCGATCAAGAGAACTTGGCTTCAACCCACCTTCTCCAGGCCAAGATAGTAGTCAATAGTTTCATTGCTGGAGAATCAGGTGTGCGATGGGAAAGACAGAGTCGATCGTTACTCTATAGTTGAGGAGGCCAGAGCTCCCCTTGCGTGGATGATGGATTCCCCCACATCCAGCATCCGTCGCCTGACTGGTTGGTCCTCCGCCACACACCCCGCAAAAAAGATGTGAGGTCGCATCTCGTATTCTTGGGTTTGACTAGGAAGAGAGCAGGTGGATGAAGATAGTAGACAAGTGACCAGCAGGATGTGTGAATGGTATAGAAAGTGTAGGAGTGTGTCTGTGGGTGGGTGGTGATGATACTGTAAAAGTATGTATGTAATAGGAAAACACTAATAAGAATATAAATGGAGTAGCATTAAAAATAAAGGGCACCGCAATAATAGCAGCGGCGATAATGGCTGTGTTTTTTTTCGTTCCATGTTTTGTAAATGACCCACGGTGAGGGAGGAGGCAAGTGGGCAAGTTTCGGGGAGGAGGGCCGGAGTGCCTGATGGTCCTATCAGATGTGCTGGCAGGCCCATGGGGGATGGCGAGTCATCCATGGGAAGTTCAAAGCTGAATCGAACAAGTCCAGAATGTGGCAACTGGTTAAGGCACCGGCCAATCTGCTAACTCTAAGAGCGCTGGCTGGCTGGCTGGCTTTGTGTGGTGAGCCAGATCGGATCTAAGATAACTTACTTAGTCGAGTAAGTACTACGGAGTAGGTAGTTAACTACTATACTGATTAGTTAGTTAGTTACAAAGAGGAAGATGGCATTTAAGGGACGAGCTGAATGGTAGACGATACTAAGTACTTACAGTATACCACAAGTAATAGTTACTGTTTGACATCGGATATGCATACCGATTACATACCGAGTCAGGAAAGGATAGAAGGTATCTGGGCTGGGCTGGGTTGAAAGAAATGATTGCTGTGCTGATAGCAAGATGGATACGACAACCCGATACTACGGTGATAAGTGAAGTGACCCGACATTTTTTATCTATCGGGCTTTATCGGCTCCCCTTTTACTTTCACTTTAGTATTCCTTACTATTTACTCAGACAGTTTAGTGCAAATGGTTAGTGACGGTGAGAAAAACTAACTAGTGACCGTACTATACCCGGTATGGAGGCGTATGATGTATCATGCCGGGACAGCGTGACTAAGCCCAGGCTGTGCCATTCCAACTTTCCCTCCACGTCTCCACTCCGTCTCCGGCCCTTTCGCTTTCTCTCTCTCTCTTCTTGTCTTCTTTCTCTTCCCCTGCTGTTTCTTTTCTTTGAAAGCCCGTCTTTGGCCCGGGGATTCTTCAATTCTTCAGCTTCTGTTTCTTCTTCGGTGATTCCTTTGCGACCTCTGCGAACGCTGCGTTCTTCCCCGCCCGCGATCTAGCCGAGGTGTTGTCCCCCCATTCACAGCCAACCCCCATCGTTCCCGGGCTGGAAGTGCCTCTAAATCCAAGTTTCTGGTGCGAACTAGCACCACCGCCTACCAGTTTCCCCCCGCGGCTTCTGGCCCGTTACTGGGGCCCCTTCCCTCCCGTCGCAATTATTATCTCTCATCGCCTACTTGCCCCGTTCGTTATCACCAAACTCAACTTGAGTACCTGGCCACCTTCCTGGATTCAATCCAGGCAGTCACCGGCATGACACAACTTTTCGCCTCCAGTCCGTCCTCCGTGACGAACGAGAAACGCGGGAACTTTCCCAGTCTCTCTCTGGCCTCCAAGAAGCATTCCAACGATTCGAGCCACTTCCCCACGAGGATCAAGAATTTCTTTCGCATCAACAGTTCCAGCAGCAATTCTTCCCATGCCAGCCACCATAACAATGAATCGCGTGATCGCGATGGCAATACCTCCCCACCCGCAAAGTCTGATGCCAAATCCGGCTTTAGGCAATCCCGGTTCCTTCCCACTATCGGCCGAAATCGCTCAACCACCGTTGCCAGTGAAGGCAATCCGCTAGACGAAGGCGTCTCCCCGACCGCAACGGCCAATCCATACTTTGTCCATCAGGGCCAGCCTTCGTTGCAGCATCGGAACGATGGCTCGGTGCCGTCGTCCCCTCCCGATACCCCCGAATTGCAGGTGGACGGTGTCTCTGCTGCCGAGCAGGCGACTACTGCCAACAAGGTTGAGTTGGCTCGTAAGCTGCGCCGTGTTGCTTCGGCTCCGAATGCGCAGGGTCTGTTTGCCCGGGGCGAGTCTGACGAACGTCCTCAGACGGCTGAGACTGGAAAGGAACTTCTGGAGCCGTCCGGGGCGGAAGATCCACAAGTCACTACGGTGGAGGTGGCGTCCGACAAAGATGTGAATCTTGCCGTGCCCAAACTTGGTCCCCACAGTAAGATTCCTACTCCCGGCCAGATTCGGGATTCGGTTGCCTTCCGCAGGACGTATAGTTCCAACTCGATCAAGGTGCGCAATGTGGAGGTAGGACCGGGGAGCTTTGATAAGATCAAGTTAATCGGTAAGGGTGATGTGGGCAAGGTGTATCTTGTCCGGGAGAAGAAGTCGAGCCGGCTCTATGCTATGAAGGGTGAGTTTATGTCTGCAGCCTTGTCTATCGGCGAAGTGTGCTGACTTGACTAGTACTGAGCAAGAAGGAGATGATCAAGCGGAACAAGATTAAGCGGGCATTGGCCGAGCAGGAAATTCTTGCTACCAGCAACCATCCATTCATTGTTACACTCTACCACTCCTTCCAGTCCGAGGACTATCTCTATCTATGCATGGAGTACTGCAGTGGTGGCGAATTCTTCAGAGGTGTGTTAGACGTTCGATATGTACCGGCTGTCGCTGACTCTACCAGCTCTTCAAACCCGCCCAGGAAAGTGCATCTCCGAAGATGCTGCGCGATTCTATGCCGCAGAAGTTACTGCTGCTCTAGAGTATCTCCATCTCATGGGGTTCATCTACCGTGATCTGAAGCCCGAAAGTATGTACTGTAATAGTCAAAGTTGTTGATTTACGCTGACTATGTTTTTCTAGACATTCTCCTTCACCAGTCTGGCCACATTATGCTGTCTGACTTTGATTTGTCGAAGCAATCCGGACCGGGCGGTGCACCTACAATGATCCCGGCGCGGAGTGGCAACTCCACGACGTCTCTACCGACGATTGATACCAAGTCATGCATTGCTGACTTCAGGACCAACTCGTTTGTCGGTACGGAAGAATACATTGCACCCGAAGTCATCAAGGGCTGTGGACACACTAGCGCAGTCGATTGGTGGACGCTTGGTATTTTGATCTACGAGATGCTGTACGGCACGACGCCATTCAAGGGCAAGAATAGGAATGCTACTTTCGGCAACATCCTGCGGGATGAGGTGCAATTCCCCGAGCATGCAGCGGCCCAGCCAACCTCCAAGTAAGCTCTCTCGGTCTGCTTTTGTCACACAGTTGCTAACATTCACAGCCTCTGCAAATCATTAATTCGTAAACTGCTCATCAAGGATGAGACCAAGCGCCTTGGAGCTCGAGCCGGCGCTTCGGACGTCAAGACCCATCCCTTCTTCCGGCAGACGCAGTGGGCGCTTATCCGGCATATGAAGCCGCCAATGATCCCTCACCAGAGCCGTGGTACGGATACTCTCAACTTCCGCAATGTCAAGGAGAGCGCGAGTGTCGATATCGGTGGACCCAGCACGACCAAGATGAAGGGTGTACCGATGGATTCGGGACTTGCGACGCCAAATGGCGAGATAGCCGATCCGTTTGAGGAGTTCAACAGTGTCACCCTTCATCATGACGGGGACATGTGAATGGGCCCGATTGTCACCAACATGCTTTCTACCTGCCCAAGCATACGCTTTGCTAGAGGCTTATTTTACGACTATGATGCATGAAAGATCTCTACACGGAGTTCACCATCTTACAGCTATTACCTGGAGTATCGGAAGTTTGACGTTGGGAGTTTGCTTTTCTTTTTCTTATACACAGGGTGGTTATCGATATATGCTGATATCCAATGACTGCGTCCCCTCATGCATGGGCTAATATTCGGCTGTCACTTTATGGTTTGATGCGGCAGCGATGTAACAGTTTGACTGTTTTTGTTTCTATCACAGTTATTGCAGCAGACGGCGTTAGCGATTTCGGTTGTACCTTAGCAAACAGATCTTTGAGCAAAACATTGGTGTGGGCTGACTTGTTCACACCAGGACGGTTTTGGTCGGGGAAGCTTTCTGTTCTTTATTCTGTATTTGTGGGCGACTTATTGATGCTTGGATGTCCGATGGGACAGGCCCGGTGCCTTATGGACATGATTACGTTTATGAAATTATATGTATTTTCTAGACTCTACAGACCGCTCTGTAAATGTTTTCCTGATAATAGATTCTGAACTAGATACTGGTAGTTGATCGAATGAGACACGACGGAAATCCATCCGCCGCGACCCAAACAAACCAAACCAGATCCATAACATACCTACTTTCAACATACACCACCAAACAACGCACCTCCCACCAACTCAACAACCCCCAACACACACGGACACGAGACAGAGCAAAAAAAAAGAACAAGAATACAGTACCAAAGAATAAACACCATCAAAATGTCCTCCCCACCCGACTCCCACAACCACACCCCCCTCCACGACCAAGACCCCTCCCCCTCCTCCGCGCCAGACTCAACCCCCAACAACAACAACCCTCTCCTCCGCACCACCAACCCGCTCGTCAGCTCCCTGGAACAAGAAGTCCTAGATGAGTATACTAGGCTATTGGGGAATGTGAATAGGGTGTGACCCCAATACTCCCCACCCATCCATCCATCCTACACTCAATCCAATCCTACTACTCCCAAACACGCGCTTTACACATCACTACACTACACGCATGTGCTAACTGGGAGATAAAAGTTATCAACCAAACTCTCCACACTCGCCGAATCACCCACGACCCTCACACTGGATGGCCTCCGCGGCCTAGAACGTCAAACTGCCACCGTCTGTACCCTGCTCAAGGCGAGCGTGTATAGTATTGTTCTCCAACAGCAGATTTTTAATGAGAGTGAGGAACAACAACAACAGATGCAGATGCAGCAGGAGATGGAGGGGGAGGGGGATGGGTATTCGGGGATGATGGGGCAGGGGGGTGAAGGAGGGGAGTATGGGTATGGGTATGGGGATGGAGGAGGGTATGGAGGGTATGGAGTTGAGGGGGAGAGTTTTGGGAGGTATTAAATGATTCTCCTTGCAGGGGGGATGGGATATGGTGGTGGTGGTGGGTGGATTGCATGGTCTGGGTTGGGTTAAATGGGTTGAGCTATGGGTGGTGTTTTGATAGATGTGATTGATTGATATATGATATACCCCGTTTTGTATGTTCTAGATTTTACTTTTCAATTGTTGATTTGTTGATGGGTTGATTGAGTATTGCTTGATGCTGGATACAAATACATATTTAGACTGTAATACAAGATTGAACAGAATAGAAAAAAGGAAAGGAAAACATTATATACACCGCCCATGACGCAAATGAACATGTCTGCTGTCTGTATGCAGTGTTGTGTTCAGAGAGAGATATATCTTTCAAATCCAAATCTCAAGCTGTTCGCCGCTCACGACGGCTTAGAACGCCCTTGCCAGAGTAGTACACTCCCCGTACATCAACCATCTTCTTACCCCGCGCACGGGCAATATCCTCGGGGTTGCGCTGGCTCATGAGCGCCTCGTAGGCGGCCTTGACTGTGTTCATGGGGTTTCTGGACCGGTTGACCCGGGCGGCGATATCGTGAATACCGGCCGCGCGGCACATTTCGAAGATCAGGTGCTGGCAGCGGAGACCGAAACCTGTGGAAAATATCAAATGTTAGCACTGAGCTAATAGTTCAATATAGCGGACATCGTACCTGGGGGACGGTGCATCAACTTCAACTCCACAGCTCCGACCTTGCCCTCGACGTCACCGAAGATGGTTCGCTTCTCGTAGCGTGGAACAGGTTGCATGTTCTTTACAGCACGAGCGCGAGCTTGTTGGCAGGCATCGACGATTTCATCGGACTTGGCAATTCCAATTCCCATGAGACCATTCTGATTACCGGCGACCGTGACGACGGACATACTCGGGACCTTACCCAGTCGAGTCTGGTTGCTGACACGGCGAATAACGAGGTCCTTGATGTACAGGGACTTGATGTACTCTCTACCGTAGCCCGTGACCTGGAAAAGTCTCTTCTCCGCCTCGTTGGGTTCTTCGGGGTTCAGATATGTGAGCTCTCCAAATCTGGTCCGGTATTGCGGCCTCGGAACTATCTCGTCACCCATGTGTTCCAAGGTTTCTCCGTCTTTCAAGAAATTGGGCGAGAGCGCGCTGTGTCCGTTGAGCTCGTGCTCCTCCTTGCCGTGGGTCACCCGGTTGGTCTCGAGGAATCGTACGAAGTCTGCCGGCTGGGGGTCCTCCGATGATTCGGCAAAGAAGCGGGCGAAGTCTTCCATGAAATCATCCTCGGTCTTGAATGTCGCGTTGTAGTCGGAGTTGGTCTTGGGGGCGCGAACGTGCTTGTCGACGCCGGGCTCAATGACCGAAAAATCATCGAGATACTTCAACCTCATGGGATCCCGACGGAGACGGAACTGTTCAGCCAGGTCTTTCGGGTCAATGGTCTTCTCACCGGCCTCAATGGCGGCGATCTGTTCGGGCGTGTAATGTTCCCGGAGGGCGGCCTTTTCCTCCTCGGTGTAGTGCTTGAAGTCGTCAAGCTTCACCTCCCGGTAGATTTCATCCAGAGTCTTTCCCTCGGGGGCCTTGTTGACTTCAGGGACCTTCGGTTTCCGATCGGAGAGCTGTATCGACGACAGGTGGAACTGGCGACTAGGCACGCGAGGGCCGGCGGAGGCCGCACGCGAGAAGCTGCAGAAGAGGCATCGGGCCGGACGTGCGAGACTCATGATGGAGCGGATGGAGAGCTCTCTGGCCAGCAGAGGCCACTTGAGAGCAAATAATCCGGGGTTGGTGGAGAAGGGGGGAGTAAAAGAGGTGATGGACGGGGAAGTTCAAGACGGCGAAGGGAAGGACATTGAAGTTCGAGTGAAATTCTCAGCGGGTCAACTCCAGCCAATCCCCGCCCGCCTTTTCCTGCTCACTCACTTTTTCCTTTTCCTCCATCACCCCAACTTTCTTTTCTTCCTCCTACTTTCAACTTTCTCAATCCCTCCATTTTCTGATCAACTGGTTCGGGATTTATATATGTTTGCCTTGCGATCCTTGCGATCATACAATCTTCGAAAACTCCCAACCAGTGTCCCTCGACAGGTCCAACGGTTGGCCCTCTTCCATCAATCTGCTTGCCCGCGCAATGCGCAATTAGCCTTCAATCCTCCCACCATGCAGAATTCCCCCAAGAAACCCGACACCGTCGCAAAGCGGCGCAAGAGAGTCAAAGCTCCCCGCGATAACAAGAGCAGCGGCTTCGATGAGGTCCTCCAGGCCGATATTGATCAGCTTCTCCGCAGACACAAGCCCGAAACCGAGCTCGAGACAGAAGAAGCTTCTACACCCCCGCAACCCACCCTTCCCGAGCCTTTCACCGAAATTGAAGTCCAGGTCGCCGAAATTTCATCAACTGGTGATGGTCTCGCATTGTCCGAGAGCCAGGATCATGTCTACGTTGTTCCTTTCACAGTCCCCGGCGACAAGGTGCTGGTCAAGGTGGTGCGGCACTTCCCCTCCCTGTCCTACAGCATGACAGATTTTATCAAGGTTATTGAGCCTGGCCCCAAGCGCAACGATGCCGGCATTGGTTGCCAGTATTTTGGACGGTGCTCCGGATGCCAGCTGCAAATGATGTCGTATGAAGACCAACTCGCGCACAAGAAGCGCATTGTGGAGAAGGCCTACGCCAACTTCTCTGGCTTGATTCCAGAACTGATTCCTGCCATCGACGAAACTTTCCCATCTCCGCTGCAATACGGTTACCGGACGAAGCTTACGCCGCACTTTGCAGCTCCTGGCGGAAACAAGAGGAGGGGCAAGGGACCCCGCGAGCCGCACAAGGAGGTGCCCCCGATTGGTTTCACTTTCAAGAACCGACGCATGGATTTGGATATTGAAGACTGCCCGTTGGGTACCGATATTGTCCGACAGGGATTGAAGAGCGAGCGCAAGCGTGTGGCCGAGACCATCGGCAAGTACACCAAGGGTGCCACTCTTCTTATGCGTGAGTCGACCACTCGCGTGCCGAAAGAGCAGGACAGCGAGAACCCTCCTGCGCCCATCAACAAGCCCGGACAGGATTCCGGCGACGTCATCCGCGTCGAAAAGGATACCTATATTGAAGAGAAGCGCTGCGTGACCGACTCGAACGCCACCAGCATTGAGTATGTCGACGACTACGTCTTCACCAACAAAGCCGGCGCATTCTTCCAGAACAACAACTCCATTCTCTCAGGGTTCACCGAGTTCATCCGCCAACACGCTATGCCCCCGAACAACGACCAAGACGCCAAACCCATCAAATACCTCCTGGATGCCTATTCCGGCTCCGGTCTTTTCACCATCACCCTCTCCCCGCTATTCAAGTCCAGTCTGGGCGTCGACGTCGCCGGCGACTCCATCGCCTCGGCACGGGACAACGCCCGCGACAACAAGCTCCCGAACACCGGTTTCGCCGCCGCAGACGCAGCCGTTCTCTTCAAGGACGTCCCCTACCCTCCTGACCAGACTCTGCTGGTCATTGACCCCCCGCGCAAGGGATGCAGTGACGACTTCCTCCGGCAGCTGCTGGCCTTTGGACCGCGCCGGGTGGTCTACGTCAGCTGCAACGTGCACACGCAGGCGCGCGATGTGGCTGTCATGGTGCAGGGCGATGCGGAGAAGAAGATCCGGTACGAGATCGAGAGCATTCGTGGATTCGACTTCTTCCCGCAGACGGGACATGTTGAGGGAGTGGCTATTCTGAACAAGACGAGTATACCCGAGTCTGCCTAGATTCATATATTTGATGGCGTTGGTGGTAAAAAGGGGACATGACTGATAGATTCGCGTACATACAATGAGCAAATACCATTTGCAGTTTGCAACTTTCTCTTCATCATCTATGCTCTACTATCACGCCCGTTCTTCTGATAACCCGCTACAGAACTAATCAACGGCACTCAGTCTACAGATCAGGATCGGCAATCTTCAAAACCGCCTTGCCCAAGTTCTCCCCACGCAGCATGGCAACAAACGCCTCGGGGCCATTCTCAATGCCAACAGTGATATCCTCCTTCGCATTGATACTGCCCTCCTGCAGCCACTACACGACATCATCAGCAGTCATCCTCATACCTAGGAAGAGAATGATACACTCACAGCAGTAACCTTCTCATCCCTCTCCTTGATCCACTTAGGACCCATATCCTTATCCCCAACAATAAACCCACGCATGCGCAATCTCTTCGTGACAACATTATACAGATTCTTAACCCCATACCGCTCCTCCGGCTTGAGATTATACTGTGAGACCATTCCACAAGCCACTGCCATCCGATCCCATCCCATCATCAGTCAGCATATTTTCCCCAAACCCAACATCCAACATCTTAAGAAATAGAAGAAGAAGAAGAAAAAACTCACCAACCCTCCCCCCATTATTCATAACCTCCAACACAGCATCCAATTGCTCCCCACCCACATTCTCAAAATACACATCCACACCACTCCCCCCCTCACCACCAACCAACCTCCCCAACGCCTCCTTCGCCCCCTCAACCCTATAATCAAAACACTCATCAAACCCCAATTCCTCCACCACATACCTCCTCTTCCTCTCCCCCCCAGCACTCCCAATCACCCTACACCCAACCCTCTTCGCCAACTGTCCCACCACACTCCCCACCGCCCCAGCAGCACTACTCACAAAAACCGTCTCGCCCTTCTTCGGCTCCCCGATCTCAAACAGCCCCGCATACGCAGTCAACCCCGTCATACCCAGGATCCCTACATACTGGGATAACTCAATCCCAGATGGTAGTGGGGTCGGGATCTTCCGGATAGGGCTGTTCCCTCCGTCGAGGCTGTTTTCGAGCGTCCATAGCTGCTCTTCGGCTTCGCCGGTGGTAGGGGCAGGAGATGCAGATACAGCCAGCACGCTGTATTCCTGGATAGGCAGACGCGCGTAGATGATCTCGCCCGGTGCGAAGGATGCGTGCGTGGAATGCACCACTTGGGCTACGGCGTAGGCCGTGATGGGCGTGTTGAGGGGGTATGGTGGACTGTAGGATTTGATGTGGGCGGGGCGCATGCGCCCGCGCATGTAGGGGTCCAGGCTGGCGTAGAGGAGCTTGGTGAGGAGGGTGTTGGGGTCTGTGGGTGGGGTGGTGATGTCGAGGGGGCGGGGGAGGGGGGTTAGGTCTTTGTGGGGGGTGGGGAGGCCCGTGGGGATGTTGGTTAGGATTAGGGAGGTGTTGGGGTACATTTTGATGGAGGTTGTCCTTTTGGGTACGGTGTGAGTGATGGTGTATGGGTTTGGGGGGATTGGAATTGGGAGTTAGTTATGAGGTGAGTATCATGCTGGTATTTATACTGCTACTCACTTCTCTATTGTGGTATATGCGGGGGGTATGTATGGTGCGGCGTCTAGTCGGTTTAGAGTAGGTCTATGCTGCTCTAGTAGGGATTGCTGGATGCTGAATGGTGTGATTTCTAGTACTATACTAGTAGTAGTGTGCTACTGGTGCTTACTCCTGGGTTGTTGTTTCTGCTTAGAAATGCAAGTGGTCAAGTAGTGCTTAGAAATACGCTTGGCTTTTTCCTGATTTCTGAGGATGTAGCGGCATTTACCTCCGAGGTATGAGATAGTAGACGGTCTGAGGAAATGGAAAAGGCAGTCCTGAACATAGCAGAGTAACATACATTTAGTATATACAAGCAAGACAAAAAGATAACCGTCATCTATTTACTATCACCGGATATTGGCAGAAGCAGGAGCATATCAAGTTAAACTATAGACAGAACCACATATTTACGAACTGCCAGGACCTCCCAACAGCGCAAAGCGGCGCACGATACTAGGACCAATCTCATCGTACTCTGCCTTGGTGTGGCAGTAACTGCGGAACTCCGGCGTCTGTCCCAGCAAGCTACCTCCGAACCACGGTCCGTGGCGCTGTCTCTTGTGTGTCACAACCGCCACGTCCAGTCCACCACTTCTGGCACCTCCGCTGCGCGCCTCCGACGCCCGAATGCGTGCATCCACCAGATGACGGATGTCACGCTGAAGACGCCGTCCAAAGTCCTTGTACAGCGTAGATCCACCGGACAACACAATGTTCTTGTAAAGACCCCTTCTCACATCGATGGGGGAAGACTGAATCACGCCGTCGACGACGTTAGGCAGGGGGGTCAAAAAGTCCGACGAATAGATCTCGGGGTTGAAGAAGATCTCCGGCGCCAGGAAACGTTCGTAGCCCACATCGATGCTCACGGTCCGGCCGTTGGGCGAAGTCACAGTATGCTTAAGCAGGCGGTCCGGCTCACGGTCGTAGCGGGCGAATTCCTTGACGATGTCGGGGCACACATAGCAGTACTCCTCCTTGACCTTCTCAGCCGTCTTCAAGCTGCTGTCCGGCTCACCGCGGTCACGGAGCAGGCTCTGGACAAAGTAGGTGATATCGCGACCGGCAATGGGTATACTCTTGATAGATGATCCGATGACGTAGCCTTCGGCAACGGGAATAACGTGTGTAACACCGTCACCGGAGTCGATGACGGTTCCGGTGAGAGAGCGGTCGGTCACCTTCGAGGAGGTCCACGAGGCAGCAAGGGCCAAGACGGCCTGGACGGCGATGTAGAGACCGGCACAGTTGAAAGACTCGAACATGATCTCGGCGGTGTTCTCACGGTTCTCGGGGGGGTTCAAGGGCTATGCACACAATATCCGGGTCAGCATCGCATCCGCCGAAGGGCAATTGGAGGAGTCGGAGGTCTTACCGGCTCGGTGAGGAGGAAGTAGTGGTCCTCCGGCTCGACGCGCAAGTACTTGAAGATGGAATTCGACCAGAACCGCTCCATGTGATCCCAGTTCTCGATCTGACCATGGCGAATGGGGTAGTTGATAGCATAACCGGGCCCGTTGGCCGCTGCCAGAGCTTCATCGCCAATGAAGAAGTCCAAGTCCTCTGTACCACGCTTCGCGGATAGATGGGAGCCTGCCCCACCACCGGTAGCTAGGAAGGAGGGTTTGTTCGCAACAGGAGGTCTACCGGCAGCGGAGGAGCCAGCGCCTCCGGCACCAGCTTTAGTCGCAATGGCGGTGGGAAAGACGAAAGAGGGCGAGTCGTTACCGGCGAAACCTGGAGACTTGTCAGCCTGGAGCTTGCCGGCGGAGCTCCACGTGGAAGCTATCAGGAGTCCTACCAAGCTTGGAATAACCGGTACCGCTGAGCAGAGAGAAGACGCGGGTTAGTGACCGCGCAAGGAAAGTGTGATTTGGGGATGGTGAAGGGCATACTTGTCCATGACAACGGCCGGAGTCTGGGAAGCCATGATTGATGATGTGGAGTACACGCACACTCCCCCTGATCAGTGGTTCGGACTGAGGTGGTAGATGGAAGAGGTGAAATTAGACGATTGAATGGGATTGCAGAAATGAGAGCGCAATCATCCAGAAACTCCGCCAGGAAGGGACGGGCGAGAAATATGACGAGAAGGGGATTGATTGGAGGGGAAGAGGAGGGGGGTAAAGGGACGGAGATGGAGATGAAGGCGGGCAGTCAGTTCAGGATGGATGGAATGCCTGGATGCCCTGCCTGGATACTGCGGCTGCCCCATACTTTACGGGTAACGACGTCACGTTTGGTATGGTACACCCACTTGCATCCACAATACACTGCAAATGTTATGATTTATTACCTTCAATTCCTCATGTAGATAGAATCTCACTCCTTTTGGTGATAACCTTAACTAGCAATGCATAGTCGGGAATTATACCGGTTCCTGTAGTGTACCTCTCATGTGACTATTTCCCATTGGGAGGTGAAATGGTTCTGTTCTCAAAGTTGAAATGTAGACTCCATCTTCATGATGTTCGTGGGAAAAAAGGAAACCCTCCTCAGGAAACCACATCCAATGCAATTGCTGAGGAAGGAACTTGATCCAATGATCCCATCTACATGTTTGGGCTTCACCATTCCCCTTCTTTTATACAATTGATACCTACCATATCCTTAAAACACCTCTAAACACTTCCACTACCTCAATTCCTAATCTTCTTCTCCTACCTCCCTATCTCCCTCCCTCCCGCTCCGCATCCTAGGGGATCATTTTTACTATATCCAACCTATCCTTAACGGTTATACTCACCGTTTCACCTCTGCGTTCACTACAATTACTCCGCTCGAAATCAGAAAATCACCAATCGCCCCGGCAGCAAGCTAGTATCAAGAGACCCGCGTCTTCCTCTGAACAGTCAATAATTTCTTTCGTGTGTTGACGAGTCTGCTTCTTCCTCTCTTCATTCCCTCTCACTGCTCTCTTCTACCATCTTCGTCCCAGTGTTGATAACAAACCCAACTCTGCAAGTCTACTTGTACCAAAACCACGGAGGGAACCTCAACAAGTGAGTTGCCGGGGCCTCCCGCCCTGAAGCACTCACGGCCTCCGAGACTGCGTCGTCTTCTCCAGTGCTTCTCCAGGTTGCACCTCTCAGTTCGCCTGAGAGCCCAGCAACTGGATTCTACAATGAGTCGCTCAAAAGGAGGTGGAGATATCTCTGCCATCTTCGTTCATGCGGGAGCCGGCTTTCATGCCCCGCACAACGAGAAAGCGCATCTAGAGACCTGTGAGAAGTGAGTTCTCCACGCCCAACCCACGCCTTCGCAGGTCAAGTCTGAACCAAGCTAACGAGAAGTAGAGCGGCGAGAGTAGCAATGTCGTTACTGAAGAACGGTGGATCGGCCGTCGACGCTGTTGAGATGGCCATCATGGTGCTGGAGGATAGTGAGATGACCAACGCTGGCTACGGTAGCAACCTCAATCTTGAAGGCACTGTCGAGTGTGATGCTACTGTTGTCAATCATCTAGGACGCAGTGGTGCTGTGGGTGCCGTCGGTCGTGAGTATCTCATGTCTTTCTCAAACTAATCTGTACGGTCAACTATTCAGTGCTAACGGCCTGGTGTAGAGGTCAAGAATCCCATCT
Organism: Aspergillus piperis CBS 112811; assembly: GCF_003184755.1. NCBI lineage: Eukaryota > Fungi > Ascomycota > Eurotiomycetes > Eurotiales > Aspergillaceae > Aspergillus > Aspergillus piperis. The sequence continues at coordinate 706,506 of NW_020291607.1, forward strand.
CCCTTGCACGGGTCATCCTTGACGCTTCCTCAAAGCCGCTCTCGCTGGCCCGAGTACCTCCAAACTTCCTAGTGGGACAGGGTGCTACGGATTTTGCGTACGAACACGGGCTGGTGGTGCTACCCCCTGATGGCCTAGTAGCTCCGTCGGCTCGAGAAAGGTGGACTCATTGGAGACGTGATCTGGAAAACGCTACTCTCCGGGAGAGGAAGCAGTCTGGGGAACATACCCGCCTAAGCTCGCACTTTCGCCGACCTCCCACCGCCAGTCCAGCCCAGCTGCTCTCTGCGGCTTCGAGTCCAGGACCAGCCGAGGCGACTGGAGGAAGCACTCAAAGTACCAAGAGCTCACCAACTGCAGACCCACGCCGTATCATGCCGCCGGCAGGTTCGGAGCTAGCACCCTTTGTTGCCCCCAGGGTCAAGGATGGCAAGCAAACCGATGGTGCGCGGTCCGTTGCTGTTGGGGAAATGTCTACAAGTCACGATAACTTGTCTATTGCCGAAGCTCCCCATGGCGTCGACGCAATGGACGTTGATCGAGTCAATGATACCGTCGGTGCCATCGCTATAGACAGTAAAGGAAACATTGCAGCAGGCTCTTCTTCCGGAGGCATTGGAATGAAGCATCGCGGGCGAATCGGCCCTGCTGCGCTTGTTGGCATCGGGACTGCGGTAATCCCCGTGGATCCTAATGATCCAGAGGCAACCTGCATTGCGACTGTTACTTCGGGGACCGGTGAGCACATTGCAACGACCATGGCCGCCAGTACCTGCGCGTCACGCATCTACTATAGCCATCGAAAGCTTGAAGATGGCGGATTCGAAGAGGTCACCGAAGATGAGGCCATGAGAGCGGTTATTTCCAACGATTTCATGGGTACTACTCGCTATCTGCATCCGAACCTTACAAGCTAACAGGTGATTAGGACATCCGGGCGTCAAGAACAGTATCTGTAATGGGGCTATTGGCATCCTTTCGGTCAAGAAGACGGTCGACGGAGCGTTCCTCCACTTCGCCCACAATACCGACTCTTTTGTAAGAAGCCCTGCCTCAGAAAGGTCTATGCTAACTACGTCAGGCCCTCGCATCGATGAGTAGCGTGGATAAGAAACCCGTGTGTGTCATGTCTCGCAATGGCGGGGGCGGCAGGATTGCCCAGGGTGGCCGCGCCTGCAGAGCCAAAAGGTATTTGATAGAAGCTAATATACAGATCAAGCTAAGCTGACAACATCAGACCCAGGGCCCCTAAACCAGCGAAATAGAGCCTGTCCTGCGTCTTCTGTACAATGTGCATCTGCCATCCGTGAGCATTTCAGCGCTTGTTTCCGGGTCCATGACGTTCGCCGACAGAATGATCGAGTGCAGTGCCGGCCACGCTCCGTCCGTTTGGTTGTCGAGTTTCAGCGTACGTCCAGATTGAAGCGATGCCGCACGGGTTCTGGGTATGGATGCAGGGGCGAGTAACTATTTGCTAATTCGAGCCGACGATACCGAATGAACAGTATCCATTGGCAACTCTCGTCCAGTCCATCCATCCCGTAGCCAATACGTAGACGACTTCCTCTTCACGTAGAAAATCCCACGCCCACAAAGATCCTCACGGCCCCGGCGTCGGCGTAGGCGTAGGCGTCCCCGCCGCAGACACTCCATTCCCCTTAACCTTCTTCTTCTTCTTCTTCCTAGCCACCACAGCCGGCTTCGCCCCATAATCACTAACATCCAACCGAGTCCCACAAGTCAAACAAACCCCATCCCCCAACGGCTCACAAAAAATACTCAAACAAATGGAGCACACAAACCCCACATCCACGACCCGTCTATGACAAAAACACGCGGCCCTAAAATCCACATCGACCCTCGTCGGCAGCACCAAATGCCGTCTACTCCTCTGATCCGGCAAAAACGCCATCATCAAGTACTGCAATAAACCCTTCGGCTCATCCAACGCCATATACACCCCCTTGGTCGCATCCGACGCCTGCTGCAGGAACACCGCGTCGCCTGATACCTTGCATACATCAATCGGGATATGAAGTCTTTGGCATGCGAAAATGGCATTCATGATTGGAATGTATTGATGCGCTGAGCCGGTGGAGCTGGATACGGAGAGGATGAGGATGCGCGATTGGAGGGTTGATTCCGCAGTTCCCTTTGTATTTGATGAGGATGTGGATGTGGATGTGGTAGATGATGGGTCGTTGGGGTTGGAGGTGTCGATGTCGCCTCCGTGCGCTTCATTCCATGCCAGTGTGCGTCGGTTGATGTGGCTTAGTGCGAGGGTTAATGCGCCGGCCATCATGGTGGAGGTGGTTGATTGGAGGGTTGAGGGGGTTGTTTGGGTCATTAGGTTGTGTAGGTGGCTGGAGACTTGTTCTTCGACGATCCGGAAGGGTCGGTATTTGTTGATGTTCGTTGTGGTGGTTGTTGTGTTGGAGGGGGGTTGTGGTTGTTGGGTGGGCATGGGAATGTCGCCGTCGGGGTCGAGGTTGTTATTGTTGTTGGAGGGGGATTTTTCGACTGGGTATAGCCATGTTGCTTGGGAGGTGTGGGAGGATACTACGGCCACTTCGTTGGCGTAGTTGCTGGCTAGGTGGGCGTTGATGAAGACGAGGATGTTGGCGATGGCGGTGGAGAGGGGGAGGGTTGGGGATAGGAGCGCCCAGGCGTGGGGGTTTGTGTCGAGGATGATGGTTAGGAGGGAGGGGGGGCGGTCTGTTATTTTTGTATATTGTTGTTAGTTTGGGGAGATGATATCTTGGGATTGGGATTGGGGTACGGGATCGGGATCGGCGGAGTGGGATGGGATGGGATTGGGGTGGTGGACGTACCGTGCGCGCTGGTTTCGTAGTGTTCTGTTGCGTCGATGGTGTTCATCTTGTGTATATATATATGTGTGTATGTGTGTGTTTAATGTGGGAGATTGAGGCACGGAAGGTCAGATCTGGAGCTGTTGGTTGGTATCTAAGCTGTATACATTGTCGTGTGGAGGTGAGCTCCGAGGTGTATGCGGTGCGGAGTTGGCTCGAAGCTTCAATTTTGCGTGGTGGTTGTGTGATTGCGGGTATAATGGTATAATTTCACAAGGGGTTTTCAGGACAAGCTGTCTATTTTAATATGTGAAGAAGCTGCGCTCGATGGCCGGTGAGGTGGAAATGACCGATCGAGAAGTTTTTGTAGAAGAGATGCGATTACTTTGGACGCCGCACGGAGCTGGAAGATCTCCGGCCCACGTGATCTATACTGCGGAATGTACCGATACAAGGAGCCTACATTTTCAGGCACAAAGTAACCAACAAACTAATAACAATATGCATTCAACTATGTCATCCAAATTCTAACAAATGGTAAATCACGCTCTATTTATCGAGGGTTAGATGTGATGGCCTCCGGCCTCACATGTAGATGGTCATCTTTCTGCTCCGTGTGGTTCAATACAGGAACGTTGAGTGACTCCTTGAGAGAACCAGACGTCGCTCTGGCCAGAGGACTAGGCTGCGGCGAGACGCCCGGCGTGTCGCCCTTGCCCTCGTGCTCTGTGAGACCCTTACGGATGGCGAGAACCGAGTCCACGATGACAGCGTCGATTCCTTCGGCCACTTGGAGCTGCGCAAGCAGTTAGTAAAAAGATGACACAACTAGTAGGAGCTACATACCTTGACGTTCTCTGGGTCATTGTTAATGGCGCCGTACGACACACAAACCAGACCAGACTCCTTCACAACCCGGACCAAACGCGGGCAAAGCACTAGCGCTTCGGCCTGCGAGACAACGCCCAGCAGGTTCCAGCGGGACGCGAATCGAATCGCTTCCTGCAAGCTGCTGGCACGGATATCACCCACAGGCGAAGCACCGGAGTCCGTCAAGAAGAGGACCGGAATGGACGGCTGCTTGAATGAGAGCAGCAGGCAGATATCCGGGTTGAAGCTGGAGAATATCATGTTCCGGCCTTGACCCATGTCGTAGACCTTGGTGAGAACCGTGTCCACGAAGGAGTTCAGCTCCACCGCATACGTATCCATCTCTTCTTCCTCGCTCTCGTGGAGCATAGGATATTCTGGCGATCCAGGTCAGATCGTCGTGTAACTGTTCTTTCAAGGGAAGAGGTACTCACTGAGTTCGATATTGAATCCCACCGACTTGGGCAGCTTCTGGAACAACTCGGCCAATGTGGCAAATGGGGCCTGAATGTGGTTGCCGCGACTGTTTCCCTTGAATCCCTTCTTCTTGAAATCACGGGTATGCTTGATCTTCTCGTTGAGTTCGGTAGGGTCATACTCGGAACCGCCTACAGACATAGACCGCTGGCGGAAAGCAGCGGTCATCCCCTCTCCGATGCCGTCCGTACCCGGTAACGGGGATCCCGGCCTGCGAGCTGGACCCTTGTCGCCCAACTGGAGGAACTGCTCTAGGGTAAGGGTGTGGACCGGCGCGTCGATACCCGTCTCGCTGACGAGGAAGTCATGGTAGATGACAGGAACATGATCCTTTGTGAGCTGCACATCAAACTCCACATAGGACGCGCCCAAGTTCGCGGCAGCGATGAAAGACTGGACGGTATTCTCGCCCAGCTGCAGCGAATTTCGACTGGCCATGTTCTTGCCCAGACCGCGATGTCCAATCACCATCGTTGAGCTCATACTCCTCCAATAGGTCTGCTCTCCCGTAACCGTCATGTTGGGATGCTTGAAAGGCGTAATGATGAGAAAGTTGAAGGTCACCGAGCCAATGACCTCGAGGGTGTTGGCAGCCACAATAGGAACTGTGGAGTCGCCCTTGAGGTTGATACGGTTCGATCCCACCGATTGTTTGATACTGGAAAGCAGGGCAACACCACGCCCGACCACCTTGTCTTTCGAGCCAGCGTACGTAGGAATCAGATCAAAAAGGAGCCTGACCTTCGTAGCGTCGGCGGCGTGGAAGACAATGGGTTCGGTGGAGATATTGTCATGCACAGGGAGATCGATCACCTCCGGCTCTCCATGAGCCCCGTTAGCAGAGACCACCAAAGACAGAGCAGTGTCAAGTTGGGTGGAATGCGCATTCTCCATCGGGATCCGGTCAAGGTTAACTGCTGCCGTATGCGCCCGCATGTCCATCGTTCCCAGGCTCACCAAAATCATGGATTCATCGGTCAGATACCTGTGTCCAAAGGTCTTGATAGGCTCTGCATTCCGTAGAGAGGTCGGGACAGGAGTACCGTTCGATCTTCTCTCAGCAAGCGACGACGGGGGAGGAGAGGGCGGATCAGAGGCCACAGGAGGCACAGGGATCACAGGCTCCGATTCACTGATAGTCGGCGCGGGGGTGACCTTGGCAAGACACCGCGCGATGTCAAGGTGACCTCGCAGAGACGCATGCTCCTTCGCGGTCCAGCCAGAGGAGTCGCATCTCTCCAGATTGGCACCGGCCTGGATGAGCAGCTCCACTACACTCAGCGCGCCATCAACACAAGCAATAAACAAAGGAGTCCAGGAGTATGTGTTTTCCGCAAGCTCTGTATCTGCCTTTTGTTCGCCGTTGCCCTCCAGCAGGATCTTGGCGCATTTATCATGGCCGAACCGGGCTGCAACATGCAACGCAGTTTCGCCTTGTTCGTCCTGATAGTTAATATCCACGCCGGCCTCAACCAACAGCTTGACAATGTCCACAAAGTTGGCTTTGGTGGCCAAAGCAAGCACTGCACTAGACCGCGAGACTTGCTTACGGATCTTCGCCTTGTCCTTGTTGGCACCATGCCAATTCTCTGCCTCGAGAAGAGCACGGGTCGTCAACGGGTGGCCCCCAACAACACTCAGATGCAACGGAGCCCAGCCATCGTTGTCTTGCCAGCGCGGACCATCAATGCCCTCGGTCACATCAAACAGGTCCCACGCCTGCAAATGCTCGATGATGACTTCGCAGACAACCTTGAATCCATACTGCGCCGCGTAGTGTAGCGGCGTGCGTCCCGCAATGTCCTTGGCGATGAGCGCACCTCGTTGGTTGGGCTGGAGCTGGTCCAAGAGATGCTGCAGAACCGACACAGAGGGATCGGACCGATCCAAATGACTAGGCTGGCCCGCCTCCATTATGACTGGGCGAGGGGGCTGCAGGGTCGGCAGGGCAGCGGGAGTGATGTAATTGGACGTTTCCAGAGGGAAGTCCAGGACCATGGACGCAGACTGCTCTGAGTCTGTGGTAGACTGCGCCCGGCCAATCGATATCACCAAGCGATGTATACAATTGCGCCTATTGATATCATCCTCTTCGTCCAGAGAGTCCATGCGACCCAGAAGGACCGAGATGCAGCGGGTGGAACGGTAGTTGATGGACCGCTGAAGGAGGCTGCTAAGGACCTTAGGGTATACATCTTCTCCCGACTCATCTGCCGCCGCTTTGAGAGTTTCAAGTAACTCCAACAGCACATGAGTATCATCCTTGCGCAGCGCCTCATCGACGGTCTGAAGCATGCTCGCAGGCAAGTTCAGGTTGGGGCGTGCAGGGCCGTTCTTCAATGACAAGGAGGAGCGTATGGAGCTCGCATCGTCGTCGACCTTCTGCTCGCCCAGGACGGACAAGCGGTCATTGATCTTCCTCAGCGCGTCAGTGACCCGGGTGTTCGAAGCGAACGGCGCCGGGTCGACCTTGGTCTGCAGATACTTCTGCTGCGCTTGAGCGCCAACCTTCTTGTCGAGCTTCTTGGTGATTTTGACGAATCCTTGACGGTTGAGCTCGCCGTACCACTGCAGTTTACGCATCTGGCTCCGCAGTTCCAGCAAAGCCGCCAGAAGGTCTTCGACATCCTGGGAATCCAATCGCTGACCACCATCCAAAGACTGCCCGTATCTGTCCTCCAGCAACTTTAGACGGCGGGAGAAATCGGCGTACTTTTTGTTGTAAAAGTGATCGACATCCTCGAGATTTCGATCGAGGGAGTAGAAGAAACCTATGCGACAGAGTTAGCTAAGATCGCATTATGATGAGTAACGTAATTATCCGAAGAGCAACTCACCAGCAAGGTCCGCCTCCTGGCCAGCCTTCACTTTTTCCGCCGCAGCCTTGATGAGCTTCTTCAGGGCCTTGTACTTGATGTAATCATCGCCCCACTCGGGGACCACTTTGTGGGCTAATTGGCGTCCGAACTTCATTTTCGAAGAAACGTGTATGCAGGTTGTTGTGAGCGTGTTGTGTGAGAACCCAATGAGAAAGAATCCTTGAGGGGGGAGTATATAAATCTGAGATCTGAGACACCACGGCTTTCTTTGGTTAAGTGAGATTCGAAAGAACAGACTTTAGCCCACGAACCCAACGGTGTAAATGCCACGTAGATCAAATATTATTCGACGGGCAAATGCGAGAAAGACAAAAGGAAAAGGACAGGTGAAGCTTGAAGGAGAAGAGCGCCATGTGTCAGTTTTATTGCGGAGACATGGAGAATGGTAGAAGAGACAGTTGAAAATAATGGGAGGTGAAAACCTGAGGAATTAGGCGGCTTCAAGAACAAACCGTGTTTCGGAGGAGAAGAAGTTGAAGAAGAGAAAGAAGAGGAGGAAGACGGAACAAGGCGAAGGAATTAGTGTGGTTAAGAGGGAAGGATGAAAGAAAGCGCAGTTCATATACTACTACCACTACTTGATTGATCGTCAAGTAGTAGTTAAGGCGAATCCCGATAAAGGGGAGACCAACCGACGGAACCTATCAGCACGTGCCCAAAGGGAGGGTTTTTGTAGCTTCGAGAAGTTCCAGCAAGGTCCAGCAATTGCAGCTGCACCCCAGCTAAAGTAAGCAGGTAAGCAAGCAAGAAGAGAGAGGGAGAAGAGGGGCGAGCAAAGGGCCGAGGCCAAATAGTCTTTAAGTCTAAGGCGGTGCTAGCGAAATTCGCTAGTTAGACACAATCTCCATCGTTGACTAACAGAGTAACAAAAGATACTTCGAATACAAACTCCACTTGGCGACGTAAGAGGCAGTCCAGGCGACTCACCTCGACTTATCCAGATTGTTGGCCATTAATCGCCGGACGCTGGATCTGCTGCCCGGCGGACGCTCTCTGATTTGCCCGCGGCGCAGCGCGGATGAGCGGTTCGAACCACCGGATGAAGCAATGCAAAATTTCGAGTTTGCAAGGCACGGGATGATTGCCAATAATCTGAGAGCTCAAATGGCGGTAAATGAATGGATGAGGATAATGATGCTGATGCTGCTGATGATTATTTTTCTTGGGATGAAACCACCCAGTAGAGGAAAGCTGATCCCTTTCACTGCACGAGTAAGGAGCAAAAGTGTAACTGGACCAAACAGATCACCACTATTGTTGCAGACTAGATTCTTCTTTCATCTCCATCCAACTTGAAACTTGTTACTCGTCAGTAGTGATAGACACTAACTTCTGTAACAATCCCGTCAGAGTTGAGTTAGTATGAGTCTGGAACCCCCATCCAGCACCAGAATCCCCACCCTATATATAGCCGGACGACCCGCCACCCACTCCTAGGGCCTGAAGAGGATCCAATCATGTCACTATCGTGAGATATTAATCGGCCACTGGAAGGAAGGGGAGAGGGTGCTCATGATCATCATCTCCTCTCCATCTCCTTTCCCAACACCGCTTTCTCTTGGGCGCAGGATGATGGGTGGGCTGGAAGGGAGGGGAATGGGAAAATCGCATAAGGGGGAGCCACTTTGTGTGGGGGAAACTTCAGGCTTGCGGAAGGGTGGAAACTTGGCCTGCATGGAATGGATGGAAGAAGTGGGAATTCAACCATGATGCACGTCACATGCTCTCCTCCTCTAGTTGTCGGTGAGGTTTCGTTTCTTTGAAACTCCGAAAAAAAAAAGTTCTGGCTGGTTGTGGTTCCTGACTTCTGGTTTCTCCTTCCTCCGATATTCGATATCGTGATCACTCGTCGGAGGGTTTTAGTCTTTGGAGGGGAATGCTACTGATTGCTCAGGTTTCGTCTATAATAAACTATGTTATTAGGTCACTACACAGTACCTATCAACTGGGTGGGGAGCAGACCATGTACTACTACTAATCTGACCATCTGCTTCCGACACCCTCCCCCTCCGATGTAGTATCTATCACTAAGTTGCTGATCACTGCCCTCATCCACTCAGCTCTCTTCCTAACGATCGACCAGCGGGAAAGCTTATCATCTGTCACTTTCCTTTCCTCTCCCCTCCATAACGGATAGTACCCTGCTCGATGTGTAGACTAGTAAGGACAGTACTACCCAATACTACTAGACTGGGGGTTAGCATCAGCCAAACTTCAAAAGTTATGGACCCTCGCGAGCTAGTATATATATGATTCCGTAGCTTGTGAATTATCTACCGACATTCCTCGGTTATCAGCGGCATCCCAACGATTCTGTAGTACGAGGCTGTAATCAAGTATCCATTCCAGAACTCTGGGATTCATCCAGGAAGATGGACCTGAAATTCCTACTGCAACATAATAAGCATCTACACGGGACATAAATGCTATGGTGAGCCCCGCTTTAAGTGGCGTGTTTTGGTGTCGAGGCCAGTGCGACACCATCCCAACATTCATCGATTCCTATCAGGGCTGACTGCAGAGACAAGGATCCGGACGCTTCCGAACGGGACACTCTGGTTCCGACGAGGTCCTCCAAAAAAAAAACCGCGCATTGCATCGTGAGTATCATTCAGCTAGAACGAGTAGATAGTTACTTGGGTAAATCAGACACGGCAACGATCCTGTCGACCGGGTCTATCGCGCTGTCAGAAAAGGGAATCCCACTCGATAATCCCTCATATCGCATGAAATTCTTGTCGACAATGACCCGAACACCATTCCCACGCTCAGAAACAACCCAGATTTATAGACAAATTGACATCGGTCACACAAACGTGACGTGAGAAGGAAGAACAAAACACCGGGCAAGTAAACTACCAACGCCATAGGGAAATCTTCACAAAAACAACATAGAATGTGAGAGAACACCAAGAAAACCAGAGACCCAGCCCATGAACTTGCAAAATCGAAATGACCGCTATCACAATCAGATCCAAATCACCCAAAAGGAATCATAAAAATGTATTAACCGCCGGAAGATACCCCAGCAAAGCACGCCGCTCGGTTGTCGGCTATCTATTCGACCAATGGCTTCAAGGCTTCGACCCCGACTTGGAGTACCGCGGGGTTCTTCGTCTTCTTCAGCACACTGCTCAGTATATTAACTCCTCCGTTTGCCTTGATAACTTCCTTGGCCCGCCGGCCAATATCCCCCGTGGCGAGGCAGGTCATGTTCCGCACACAGGCTACACCGCGGTGCACTAAACCCTCATCTTCTTCCTGGCACATGGCCAGCAGTAACGGGACTCCCCTAGGCCGTTCCAGGATACCAGCAATGGCTGCTTCGAATTCGGTCAGCATCGCAAGAGCTCCACCAGCAGCGCTCCGGGTTGCCATGTCGTCCGTGTCGGTGAGAGCCAACAGCACATGCAGCCGTTGCGCAGCGCGCTTCGACCCATCGGCATACTTGACGATACCGGACTCGCAAGTCATCAAATTGCAGATCAGTTCGCAGGCGGCTCGCTGAACCATAGGACTACTGGAGAGCAAGAGGTCCTCTACTACGGGCCAGGCCTGACGGACGATAGCTTCAGGAGCAGTCTCATCTGGGTGAGAGGCCAGGTTCGTTAGAGCAAGCAGACTCTCAAAGACCGGTAAAAGATTCCGCGGTTGTTCCGCCGTCATGCTAGTCGTCTCCGGGCTTACCAGAAGCGCGGTCAGAGGCCGGATAGCGGATGTGATCTGGGGGAAGCCAGAAGACGGGAACACGTGGACCGGGTTGACGGAAATTAAAATTCGTGCAAGTGCTTGCGACGCATTCTGTACCGCTTCGGTGGCGTTTGTCCCCGGGGTCCCCTGCTTTGCGGCTGCCATAACGAGCAAGAATTTGACAGCACCTTGCTGTGCCAAGGTTCCCCGAGACTTTCGGTCCCATGACAGGGCAAGGACGATCTTGCCCATGAGACCTTGCACCGAGGAGAGATTCGTCTTGCCGCAATCTAACAGGAGAGGCATGACACCAGCCTTGATAAGCGCATTGCAACGTGCTATGACATGTTGCTCGTCATCAAGGGGGTCTGGCTTGGCTCGGGCTCCGCTAGGAGAGGCCTCGGCATAAGACTTGAGTTGGGACATTTTCTTCTGCTCTTCTGTCAAAGTGGGTGGGAATTGTGTGAGGTTCACAATGATCATGAGACCACCATACAGCACCGACGAATCGGTGCAGTTTTCGCGCAGAATCTTGACAAGATCCTGTAGGAATGCCACGTCTGTAGCGAGCTGTTCCTTGACAGTGGACTTTACTGATGCGTAGGCCAAGCCCTCGATCACGTTGGATAGGTTCTCAGTCTTACGCTTCGACATCAAGTCCTTGAAGCGATCGACGAGCTCGGTGACCCGGCTGTTTTCTTCCTCTACTTTGCCGTTGGAGTCGGAAGAACCAACTTGAACAGCAGTACGGACCTTGGCCAGAATAACTGCGGCCATCTCGGAGCTCTCGTCGCAGCCATTGGTGAGAAGATGGGAAAGCCAGGTCGAAAGATGCTTTGAAATGGCTTCCCGACAGGCCTTGTTCATGCACGCAGCATTCAACAATTCCAGAAAATGGGGCTCGACCTTGCGGCTCTTCGCGTCTCGAGAGGTCAAAGGCGCCAAAGCGGCCAAGTAGCTCTCCGACAGGAAGAGGTTGGCCGCGACTTCTGGTATCACGGGGAAGACTGCAGCCGTGGCCGAGAATGCCTCGATGAGATCATCGCTGCGACCCTTGACGACCTTGGCAGTTACGAGCCGAGAGAACCTCTCTTCGCCAACTTGCTTGGATATTTCGAGGTACTTGACGGTTGCTAGGGTCGCCTGACTTCTCCACTCGAGGGGAAGCCGGCTATCCAAAGAGGACAGGATCACGTCCAGTCCTTCATCGTCAACCAATTCTTGCAGCTTCGCCGCATCGACGGCAAGCAAACGTGCAATTCCTTTCAGGGAGCGACCGTCCATGTCGTGGCCCGACTCCATGAGCTTGGCGATGAAAAGCAAGAAAAGCTCGCGCTCACAGTGCAGACGAGCATCTTCGGACGGCCATACAGTGGGGTCCAAGACAACGGTGTCGAGGCATACGGCAGCCCCGTCGCCTCTTTCATAGATCTCATCGAAGAATGTGGTCACCGACACCTGGAGCTGCTCTGAGAAGTAGCGTCGCACGCTGGTGTTCTGACGAACCAGCCCCGAGATAATGTCATCCTGCAGCGACGACAAGGCATGGGGCCTTTGCGCCAGCAGGAGCTTGACACATTCCAATGCAACCTCCTCGGGAGGCTTGAGTCCGTCGGTACGGAGATAGAGAGCGGCGTCTTTGCCCGCGGGCTCGTCCTTGCCACCGGTATAGCGTCGACAGAGGTCTAGCAGGTGATGGCCATTTTCCTCTTCCTGCTGAATCTTAACAAAAGCTTCCTTGACTGCCGGATGCTCTGGAGCCAAGGAGAGGGCTTCTCGGAGGTTTCGTGAGGCGGCCTGCAATGACATCACGAGCGAGTGGTTAGTCACATGGCACGAAGGTACCTATGCTGGCGACGGATGATAACCACCCAGCGGGGTCTGATAAAGGAAAAAAAAAAAAAAAAGAGAGAGCAGAGCAGACATACCTCACGATGGCCAGCATCAATTAACTCAACAGCCTCCCGTGTCAAATGTACAGCGCGTTCCTCGCTCGTAGAGTGAACCATTTCAGGCCGGGTACAACAAGCCGACAATTGTAGGGTGGGATACAAAGAGTGATGTTGATTCCGGTTTGGGGAGGAAATAAAGAAATCGGCGGGAGGAGGGACTGATAAGAAGAAACCGGTCGGAAGCGCGACGGAGGGAATCCGAAGACAAGTCAAATAGGTCGCCGGGGGAGTGGAGATTGAAGTAGTCGTAGTCAGAGAGAAAGAGGTAAAGTAGGTAGAGGTAAATAGGAAAAGAGCTGCGTCAACCCACGACCTCCGAAGCGATGGTCGAGCAACAGGACACACAGGCAATCATGGAGGGAAAAGGACGAGTAAAAGAAGTGCGTTGCGGTCGCAGAGACAGGGTAATGCTGACAGGCTGCAGGATGATGAATGAGAAGAAAGGTGTGGGAGGGAGAGGCTGTGTGGTGGGTGTGGTGTCTTCTTTTTTTTTTTTTTTTCCACTTGCTTTCCCTTATTTTTTTTTACTTCCCTTTTTTTTCGCCTCTGGGCGTGGATGGAGGCAAGTAAGTTAAGTTACTTTTTTGGACTGAGCGTGTATGGGGGAAACGGAGGGGGAGGATTGGCGGGATGTGGGTTTGGAGCATGAATGGCTGATACCGTAAGGTAAGGTGTGACAGACCCTCGGAGCTCCGAACGCCCAGACAAACCGGGGGAAGACGAACGCAAACCGTTTCATTACGGGGGTCTCCAGCAGGGACTCTATTTCCACCCCCGGCGGAGTTTCTCCCAAGCAATCATCCATGGGAATTTCATGGAGGGTAATCTACTTAGTACCGGTCTGCAGCTGCTCCCAGACGGGCCCCTTCCACCCGACTGTCGGAGGTCTCCCCCCCCTTGGTTCGGCCGCCCTTCGGCGTGCGCTTAACTCCGGACAATTTCTGAAGAATATTATGGAGACTTGGAAGAGGGGGGGGGGCTTTATCATGTTCCTCTGAATCATCAATATCAAGTAACAGGATCAGCATCACATCAGCATCATCATCGGCAAGCTTATCCTCCTCCAGCTGCTCATCGCACCCCCATTAATATAAAATCCGGCCAAAGAGAACGCCGGGGAGAGGACAGCTAGAACTATAATCCTTCCCCGTGACAGGAAGCCGAAGGAGTAATAGGTCTATCCCAGACGGTGTGGATTCCCCGGGTGGCTGGAAGTTTGGGTGGACGTACATACTCAATAGGCATTTAGTGTGGGAGGCACCAGCGCCCTCCCAAGATAAGATGAATGGCTAAGAATAACTAAACCGGACACTACGGCCAACTTCCCACCACGCTTGGAGTCGGGCCTTCTAACCGATACACACTAGAAGATACTAGTAGCAGCCAGATCACAGTTACAGACTTTACAGGAAGCTACGGAGAACGGTGGACTAACTACCTACCACACCCACTCAGTCACTCACTCACTGTATCCATACTTTCCCCTCCCCTCCCTCTCAACGCTTGGATATCAATGACGCCTTCACCGGCCTAGATGGGAACTGAAAGAAGAGAAATCTTGTCCAGCCCAGCCCAGACCAGCCCCATCTCATCACTCACTCACTGCAAATAGACAGTAATGATAAGCCCACGCAGCTTCATTCAAATCAATCGAACCGGAATGATTCTTTCCTCATGCCGATAACACCAACCACAGGGGTCCGTTGCATCACGTTGCCCTGCCCGCCCTGCCGCGCCGAGCAGAGCACATCCCCCAACAGTACGGAGTAGTAGACACTTTATTCCCAGACGGACATACCCCCCTTTCCGTTCCAAGAATGATTTAAAAACACAATTTAGCCTGGAAAAGAAGAAGGAAGAAGGAAGGAGAGAAATGATCCGCAAACCCCCAACTGATTGACTGAGTGACTGTCCCATTCCGCCCCAAGAAGTTCTTGGTCCGAATAGTCCTGTCGCACTAGTGGTCGTCTGGTTGGCTTGGCTACATGTTCCGATCTACATCTGGGCTTTCCTCCTTCAACTGCATGTACTGCGCCTCCCCCGGCAGTAGATGGGTAGATGGGTAGTAGATAGATAGATAGATAGAATCTGTCTACTGCGAGGTAACTAGTTGGTGTAACTGTATGTATGTATGGTCCAGCCAGCCAGCCAAGCCAAGACTATCTACTCGACTACTACTATTACCTACTAGGTAGTATCTAGGTACATGGATACCTACAGCTAGTAAGTAGGTAACTTATCTATGTGAATATAAGGGAGAAGTAAGAAGGAGAAATGCACAGCGAATACGTTATCTGCTGGGGATAAACATACTGTACTTATCAACCCCCTTCAGAATTCTTAAGCAGGGCAATGGGACCAAGTACCTAGCAGCTACTAAATAGATACGGGATCTACGGAGTACTACTCCGTACTTGCGTACTGCGTACTACAGTATACATAACGCATACTTTATGCACAAGCGTAACCAAGCCAAGTAAACTAAAGTCATGCAAGATGAGGAAAAAAAAAAAAAAGTTCGGTTCCATCATTCTTCTCAACATTTTCCAAATGGGACGAAGCTACGTCCTACTCCTACTAACGAGTACCCATCCGGGGGGAAGACGCACTGATACATTAGTGCACCTTTCTTCCTCTCCATAAGTACTAGTATGCTCGGTCGGGGAGGAACCAATGGTAGCCTTTTTCATCTGCAGTGAGGCAGACAGTGGGTTTTGGGCCCTTGTCAATCCATCCATTTCAATGGATGGGTGGTTTGGTCCTCCATCTATTGCACAAAACAAACACGAACAAACAAATAGGATTGTTGGGGGAGGACAAGATATGATAGTAGGTTCGGGTTCGGATTTAGGTTTGGATTTCTTACTTTCTTTTTGGAAGGTTTTCTTTTTGATCTGAACTACTAAGCAAGATTAACTATCACGTCAGATGGGATTAGTTAGTTATTTATTTAGTAGCTAGTTGCTTATTATGTAGTTGCTTAAAATCCGTGCAAGTCCCAGCCAGCCAGGCTACGATGCAACTTTACCTAGTCTTGACCGAAGCGGACGGCTGAAGATCCGCTGCAGCTGAGCTGACTTCTTACTACAAGGCCTTCTTCGGCGATCATCAATCCTTCTCGGTCGGAATAATCCATAGGTATGCTTTAACTACTCCTTCATCATATGTAATTTTTTTTAAGAAAAATGAAATGTCCATCATCACATCTTAGTCAGATTCGTCTGCTTCTGCAGCCTTCCCTTCTTTTCTTCTACACTTCACCGCATCACATGAGGCAACCCTCCTTGATGCTGGAGTGCAGCTCGCTCGTCCCAACCCGGACACGTCGCCCGCCACGTGATCGCTGGGGCTGTCTCTGCAGATTGCCAGCCGCTGGAGATGTGCCTTTGCCCCCACTCATCACCACTTCCTCTTCGTTGCCTTCCACGGCGAATACTTCCACCATCCACTCATACCATACCTTGCGGTCGTCGGTCTGTCGGTACATGGTCACCACCACTTCGCCATTGTCGGGCACATTCAGAGGGGTCTGTGGATAGCAGATTGTTAGCATCCCGCATCGTAAAGCTAATATGTAGAAAAGACAGACCTTCAACGGGAAGTAGATCGGGAACCAACTGATCATGTCGGCACTCTTGGTGTCCATTGTGACGGGGTTGGTGGATAGCTCGATGTCGCGGTATAACACCGTCTCAAAGTACCCCGCCAGGCCATGGCACACTCCGCGGTTGTAGACTGGGAATGACAGACGAGTCCGGCGCACGTTATGCGAATTGGAGATCGTTGACGTGGTCGGCAATTGAGGGGGGATATGCCGGTTGGGATGCTCAAACGACCAGGTCGTCTGCACGAATGGGATCGGCGCTTCTCCAGAACCCGGTAGCGTGGAGATTGAGTCTCGGGCACTATATTTGGCGCCCCCATGACTGGAGTTCATTAGTGTAGATGCAGAGGGCTGATTCGTGGAGAGAAAGTCGATCGCGTGTAACATGACCACATACGGCGTCTCCGGCGCTGCTGGGTTAGAGACGGATTGATTCATGACATCGGCGTGGAGCTTCGGCGCCGCGATGGGCGTAAGGTGAGCCGTGTAGGAAGCCGGAATGGAGATACCGTGAACAGGATTGAGTAAGTGCGTTACGCCGTCAAGGCATTCTGGCGAAAGCTCGTTGTCGCCGAACGAGCCCAGCAGCTCTGAGATCAGAATGTCGATCGTAGTGGGAACGAGCTCGGTGACGGGGGCCGCGGCTGCTGATTCGGACGTCTGTGCCGATTCCTGCTCCTCGTTGGCATTGTAAAGTAACGAATCTTCGATCCCAAGGGATTGCCCTACCGGTCCTGTTTGTGCTCCCGAGTGACCCTGCTTCTCAACCTGCGGGCCTTTCCAGGCTCGCATGTCCGACTGCACAAGCTTGACTTGTCCACCCCATTTCTGCTCATTGTGGCGTTGGAGAAGGACGAAAGCATTGGTGTTCTTCTCAACTGCCCAGAGGTCAATCTTGACCCCAGTCTCGACACTGGCTTGGAGCGCCCGCGACACGAGCGGTCCTCGGCCCGCACCAACCACGGCCACAACCACTCTGCCGTCGGGGTTCGAAGTTGGCTTCCTTTCACTTGCCCAGTCGGTAAGAGCTTTGGCGACCGCGCGCTCATACCATTTGTATTTAATAGGGTCTTTCTCGAATACCTCGTAAGTAATGCTTTCCAGGTTGACAGTCAACGGCTGCAAAGGCGCCTGAAGATAGTCTTGGTATCCAACTCCAAACCTCTCCATGGCGCTCCTAGAAGGCTGGCGTTGCTGTAGATTTCTGAGGTAGGAAAGATGAGGGGTCGGATCATAATGCTTCTTGTTGGATACCGCGGCCTGAGTGAGACTAGGATAATCAGAGCCGGACAGAGCGGGGAGTTTGGTTCCTGTAGTTTCTTGCTCATCTACGCCCGGGATTGGGCCAACATCGCAGATAAGGATCCATGGGGATGTCCGTAGGCGCATGAACCGACCGATGAGCGCCTGGTGTGTCTTAGACAGTACGGGATAACCCTTCTGGTTCTTGATGAACGTGTTGGCATCAAATGTGAGCATATGAACAGGCTCGGAATACCAGCGAGACTGCACGGACATGGGAGGGAGGTGCTTAGGCATTGAAAGTGCTAATCATATCATCTTAGCAGCAGGTAGGAGACGCCAAATGAAGAACATGGGAGATCATCTTACCTACGACAAGCCTGGAGTGGTATTTACAAGTTCTCCGTATCATATCCCAAGCATCCCAAGTGCCAAACGGATCCACTCGCAATGGCTGCCCTGTGAGCGGTTCTCCAAGGAACTCCTGACGGGCAAGGCGGGACAGATCGGCTATTCCATCTACATCCAAGTCTGGGTTATCAACCATAGGCATCCAAATGTGAAACTGTATGTAAGGAGCGAGGTTGATAGCATCCTGTATCGCTCTCGCATAGTAGCTCACGCCTTCTGCATGGATTTCTCCATGGTGCAGTTTAGGGCCGGGAATCAAGAGGTACCCAAGGCCACAGAAAGCTGCATACGCGACCTCTCGCATGAACACCTGACGCGAGATGTCTGCAATCAGGGGATCCGGGGAGCATAGATCGATCCAACCGCTGGTGACTCCAACTATCTGCGACATCGTCTCATCCGGGGTCAAGTGGCTATCCGCGGGAGTTAAGGGAGGAATAAAGATGGGGCGCATATTATCGGTCGTCATCAAAGTCCCATTGGCAGCCGGAGTCAAAGGGGCATTTGGTTTGGAACCTAACAGGGTGAGGATGCGAGAATGGAAGGCCTCCGTAGTGATTGGTGCCGTAAGCATGTCATACTGAGTGATCCGAGTTAGCACATGAGCCGGAATTTGCACGAAGATATGCGTACATTGCTTTCATGGGCTGCCTGTACAATTGCAGCCGTGATTGGGTTCTTGCGGTTGGTTTCATGCTGTCCGATGCAAAAGCTAGGAGCCATGTCTTCTGGATTGAAAGAGTCCATGTTCGACAACGGCGGATGTTCTAAGACGAGAAAAGGGCACTGGGACCTGGTGACGGGGCGATATGACAAAAGTTAAATGCAACTAAACAGCAGACACATAGACTGAGATCATGAGGAAGAGAATCGTTAATCGAACTGTATATAGGGAAGGAAAGGCGTTGAATATTGACAACGGTCTCTATCTAGGTAGTAGCTGGTTAGTCCCGCATCGCAGATCAATTGAGTTTCCCGGTAGTTTTCATCTCAAGGCCAGGCAGGTTCTAATATAAGAACGGCAACAAACATGGGAGAGCAAAGGAGGAGGTCCAGTCGCGTAGGGATGCTAACCGAGAGATTAAACGCCCCTTCAGTGGGAACGTCGCGCGACAATGGGCTCCTGGATAGCCCCGCGTACCTGAGCAAACGTGCATCGCGACGGACTTTCTTTCATGCCTGGATGCCTGGATGCCCCTTGCCGGCGGTAAGCGATCTCTGTGGGGTTTCCATCGGCAGAATACAGGGCGGTGAGGCGCGGAAACTGCAGTTGTGGCGAAGGGCGGCCAACCTGCCTATCCGGGCCGCCTTTTTTTTCTAAAGCCGTTCGGCGACAATCCCATCTCTCGTTTGTCGCTCCGCAGCCAACTTTTTCCCTCTTATCCCTCCCACAATTCCTTTCCTGGCTTCGCTCTCTGCTAGCCGTCATGGTTGATCGACGATCGGATTCTGAGAACGGCTCGCGTGCTAAACGTCAAAAGATGGACAAGTCTGAAACCGATCCCAAGGACAACCCGTACCTGGCTCACATGTATGCGGACAACGGCAACTCCAACACATGGACCGATGGCACCACAGATCTTCACCCCGCCTTTGGGAAGATGAAGAGGCACCAGACCACCGCTGCGCTGGCTAAGAAGGTGGAAGATGGCGATATCAACCCGTTCAACGGTCAACCCTTCTCCAGCAAATATGTTTCTATCCTGCAGACTCGTCGCGATCTGCCCGTACATGCTCAGAGGTGAGTTTTCAACATCCGTGCAGATGGTTTGATACATCGCAAATGGGTTCTAACCATGTTTTTTTCTATAGAGATGAATTCTTGGAGCTTTACCAAAAGTCGCAGATTCTGGTCTTTGTCGGTGAAACTGGTTCCGGAAAGACCACGCAGATTCCCCAATTCGTCCTGTTCGATGACATGCCGCAAACTCAGCGCAAGATGGTTGCTTGTACCCAGCCTCGTCGTGTCGCCGCCATGTCAGTCGCTCAACGTGTCGCCGCTGAGCTGGATGTCAAGCTTGGAGAGGAAGTCGGTTACAGCATCCGTTTCGAGGATATGACCAGTTCCAAGACTGTGCTCAAGTACATGACGGACGGTATGCTTCTGAGAGAAGCCATGAACGACCACAACCTCAACCGCTACAGTACCATCATTCTGGACGAGGCCCACGAGAGAACAATGGCTACTGATGTCCTCATGGGTCTTCTTAAGGAAGTTGTGCTGCGCCGGCCTGACCTGAAGATCATTATCATGTCTGCTACTCTGGATGCACAGAAGTTCCAGCGTTACTTCAACGATGCCCCTCTCCTTGCGGTCCCCGGTCGTACTCACCCTGTCGAGATCTTCTATACCCCTGAGCCCGAGCAGGACTACGTCGAAGCTGCCATTCGCACCGTTCTGCAGATCCACGCGACAGAAGACGAAGGTGATATCCTTCTCTTCTTGACTGGTGAAGAAGAAATTGAAGACGCCGCACGGAAGATCTCGTTAGAAGCCGATGAAATGGTAAGAGAGGCCGATGCTGGGCCTATCAAGGTCTACCCTCTCTACGGCAGTCTGCCCCCGCATATGCAGCAGCGCATTTTCGAACCGGCCCCCCCTGCCCGCCGTCCTGGAGGTCGTCCCGGCCGGAAGGTCATTGTGTCCACCAACATCGCTGAAACTTCGCTTACCATCGACGGTATCGTCTACGTCGTCGATCCTGGTTTCTCGAAGCAGAAGATCTACAACCCCCGTATCCGTGTCGAGTCTCTTCTGGTGTCTCCCATTTCCAAGGCCTCCGCACAACAGAGAGCTGGTCGTGCTGGTCGTACGCGCCCCGGAAAGTGCTTCCGTTTGTACACCGAAGGAGCCTTCAAGAAGGAACTCATTGACCAGACATACCCCGAAATTCTGCGCTCCAATCTGTCTTCTACCGTGCTGGAGTTGAAGAAGCTCGGCATTGATGATCTTGTCCACTTCGATCTGATGGATCCTCCTGCCCCGGAGACTCTGATGAGAGCTTTGGAGGAACTCAACTATCTGGCTTGCTTGGACGATGATGGAAACCTCACTCAGCTGGGTCGCTTGGCCTCTGAGTTCCCTCTTGATCCCGCCCTTGCTGTCATGCTGATCAGCTCCCCCGAATTCTACTGCTCCAACGAAATCCTTTCCATCACAGCCCTGCTTTCCGTGCCGCAAGTCTTCGTCAGACCTGCTTCTCAGCGGAAGCGTGCCGATGAGATGAAGGATCTCTTCGCCCACCCCGACGGTGACCACCTCACCCTGCTTAATGTCTACCATGCTTTCAAGAGCCCTGAAGCGCAGGAGAACTTGAAGCAATGGTGCCACGATCACTTCCTCTCTCTGAGATCGTTGCAATCCGCAGACAACGTGCGCATGCAGCTTCTACGCATCATGGAGCGTGAGGAACTCGAGATGGTGTCGACCCCCTTCGAGGACAAGAAGTATTACGAAAACATTCGCCGTGCGCTGTGCGCCGGCTTCTTCATGCAGGTCGCCAAGAAGGAGACTCAGGGCAAGAACATGTATGTCACGATTAAGGACAACCAGAACGTTCTCTTGCACCCCTCGACCGTCCTGGGCCACGAAGCAGAATGGGTTCTCTACAACGAATTCGTTCTCACTACCAAGAACTACATTCGGACTGTCACAGCCGTCAAGCCCGAATGGCTCATTGTAAGTCTTACCTTACTTTCTAAAACCAGATACCCAGACTGATACTAACACCGCGCCTACCAGGACATCGCACCCACCTACTACGACATCTCCGGCTTCCCCAAGGGCGAGATCCGCTCCTCCCTCCTTCGCGCCGCCGAGAGACTTTCCCGCAAGGAGAAGATGCGCTCTGATTCCAGCAGAAGACGATAGACTAGGTTAATTCTTTGTTGTCACGATATCTATAGATCATGTTTTTATTTTCACTTCATGCCCATGATCATCATGCAGCTCAATTAAAAAGGGTATATCCGGTTCTTCTTTTTTCCTTTTTTTCTATCTTACTCACAGTACTTATACTTTCGTCTTGTCACTTTATTATCTTCACGTCTCCGGGCTTTTTCTTACTCTGTTACGGACTTTGGTCTTCCCGGGGACTTTTGTGCAGTATTTATTTTCCACTACACAACAAATTTACCTCCGGACTTAGATATAGGTACGGATTAGAAAGCGAGATTATTTGTCCCGTGACATGTAGTGTACACATACATAACTTCACCCCAATTGTAGATGATAGTCAATAGACCTCTCAAAATGCCCACGTCTAGTACAATAAATGACGGAACAGCAGACTGATCCCCGCTAATAGTGACCTATGCATAATACTAGAGAATAAGAGCCTCGATACTCTGAACCGGATAAATACCAATTCAAGGGAATAGGAATACAACAACGCTCAATTCTAACCCCTTATTTATCATCACAAGAAAAAAAAAAAAAAAAAATAAAAATAATAAAGGAAAAGGTACAAGCTATAGTATGAATACTGTACAAAATGTCCCGGGTAGCATGAACCAACCACCTAGAGGTATAAAAACATCCAAAGCAATCCCAATGCCGGCCAGAGGTTGGCGGGCTTATCATCGACACTTTCACCGTACATGAGTGGTATAACGTAGGTATAGGATAGGATGAGATGGGTATACGGAGGGAGTATGTTCCATCTGAGTTTTGAGCTGGGGGGAGAGGGAAGAGAAAGGGGGAATAAGAGGGTGTCTGCTCTGAGGAACGCAATTATTCGTGGCCCAGAGAGTAGCGTAGAGTGCCTCAAGGGGCTGAGGTAACTGAGTCTACGACTTCATGTATCGAATACTGACTTTGTTGAAAGAAGATTCGAGTTCCGGTGCAGGAGCAATGTGTTCGTGTTTTCGACGGAGGAGGTGGTCTTGGTGGTGGGTAGAGCGAGGGGGAGAAGGCGGGGGCGACGGTATAGTAGACTCCTGCTTGCGGGTCTGGTGGAGGTCGAAGACCATCTGCTTAAGTTGTGAGATTTCGGCCTTCAGGGAGGTGATCTCTTGTTCCTGGGCTGCGGCTGTAGACTCGTTCTCCTTTTTGGCTTTTTCGACCTGTCTGCTGATTTCTTGGAGCAGGCTCTGGCGGTCCTTGTCTTCGAAGACTTGCTCGGGAACTTTAGGCGCGTTGGCCGACGCTGGGGATCCGGCGAGCATGGCGGTTAGGACTTGCTGGGAGTAGAGCTCTATCATGTCTTGCCACTTTTTGGAGGGCGATTTGCCCTCGTAGGCACTCAGACGCTCGTTCATGACGTTCACGAAGGCGTAGGCTTTCTCCCATGCGAGCTTCTCTTGCATGTCCTTTGGTGCGGCCTCCGCTGCCGATGACCATCTGTTGTGGTGGGGGTCGTGGGAAGACTTTATGTCTAGTTGCTTGCTGGCTGCTTCCCAGTTGAAGCCGCTGTTCATGGCTGAGGTGATGATGGCCTCGGACATGTCGTATTGCTCGCAGGCATCGCACATGTGTACCATCAGTACGATGAGTCGTTCAAGACGGAAAAGCTGGTGCTCTGTCGACGAGACCATGAACGCTAGTGTTCTTTTCAGGGTCTGGACTCCCTTTTCCCAGTCGGTGCGGATGGCGCAGAATCGCAGATAAGAGTTGAGGATAGCAAAGTCGTCCATATGCCCTGCCGATCTCGCAGCTAGAAGGTATGCATCGGCACGATCCGGCTGGTCGAAGCGTAGACAAGACACAATAAGTGTGGCGTAGATGACGGGGTTCGCCGAATCTACTGGTGGGACGATGATCTCTACTCCATTGACCACTTGGCGCTGGTACAGACCCAAGCCATTCATGTCTACCGGATAGCCGTGTCCGTTCAACATCTCTAGGAAGATGTCAAAACCCATGAGGTTCTTGGATTTGCGGAAGAAGGTAAGTATCGTGAGGATAAGAGAGGCGCTGAGCGGGAACTTGTGTGGAAGGATGGTCTTCAAGATCAAATCACAGAGATCGTTCTGACGGGTTTTGGTGAAGGCAAGAATCATCTTCTTTATGACTTCTGGCCGGTCCGGATCCGTGCACTGCATCAGGTTGTTGGCTAGCCGGAGGAGTAGTTCCTGCAAGGGCATCTCATTCCGCATATAGATTTCGGTATCACGCTGGACGTCCCGATCGAGCCGATTCCGCTCTTCCGTCATGTGTCGTATCGAGTGCACACGGAGGTCCTTGGCTAAATCATCAATATTAGCCTTCTCCGAGCCCTTCACTTGACGCATCCTGCGTCGAAGGCTGTTCAGTTCCGCTAGCAACTGCGGCACTCTCAATTGGGGTATTGAGAAGTCGGCACTGTAGTTCATCTGAACCCCCTGATAGCTGTGGGCAATTGCCGGCCGCAACAGAAGTCTAATGGCCAGCTGTTTAAGCGCGAGCTTCCGGATGACCTTCTGGCGAACCACATCCCCAGTAAGCCATGTGGGCGTATCATCATCCTCCAGCGAAAGGCCATAGTCCTCATTCGCGTCCTCGGCCAGCGGATCCTCGCTTTCTGCGACCAGATCACGGATTATCTGATTATCCCTCTCATTCGCAAAGGCAGTTGTTGAATGGAAAGATGCAAACGGTGCGTTCCTCCTGGGCCATTGGTATCTCATAGGTGCCGGGCGAGTCGCTGTGCTGAACTGTCTAGTCTGTAGCGTTCCATTGAGAAATCCCTGCTTCCGACGCGACATGAGAGCCTCCACCAGACGCTGTTCCTCATCCACCAGCTCAATGACCTCTTCCTTGACTGCCGCGATCTTTTCCTCCCATTCGTGACGGCGCTGGCCCTTGGCCTGGGCATCTGCCAAAGCGGCGGCGGCGAAGATGCTGGTGTATAGTGCTGTTACCGAGTTTCCGAGCCGGAGGCGTTTCTTGCTGGCAGCCGAAGTACCTCTCGAGGCCACCCCATTGGAGACGGTACTCAAGCAAGAGACGCAGCGGCAGGTGGATTGCGCCGGAGCGGCGCGGGACCAAAGACCTTGCATTCTCAAGTCATTTCTGCCGTGAACCGACTCCAATGACGAGAATCAGAGGATGGGGGAATGTGACCAATTGATTGATCACAAGGATCCGACGACCAATGACGGGGACAAAATCGAGGTCGTGGGGGGGAAGATGAAGGGGGTCGGAGAGGGGAGGAAATATCGGGGCGGAAGGTCGAGAATCTTTTGATGATGATCCAAAACCGGCTAAACGAAAGTCGGACCACCGGCAATGCAAACCAAACAAACCGGGGGGAACTTCCAGCTGTTGGAACCAAGACTAAGACTGACTGGACTGGCTTGACTTGGTCTGGAATGGAATCAGCCATCCCTTTCTTTGTTCCCGGCGATCTGTCACATTCGCGAGATCTCATTCATTCTGCAATTTTACGACTCGTCGGATCTTCGCCTGGCCGCTCGTGGCTCTATAAATAAATATATCCTCACCCGACAATGCTCGTCGTCCTCGCTACTGCTCTATTGGCCCTGAGCGGCAGCTTGGTGAGTGCCCACGGTTCTCACCCCGACCAGCCGCCCTCGTCGGATTGGGCCACCCGGCATATGCAAGGTATTTAACTACTACCATTATCTATCATGTTGATATCCGTCCCGAGAGGGAAGCAATTGATTGTGTAAACTGACCATCTGGCCCCAATTAAACAGAGGAACATCACATTGATGCCTTCGACGCTGCTTCCTTCTTCTCTCTTCACGACTATGATGAATCCGGCGCATGGACTCCCGAGGAAGTGCGCAAGACGTACGGCATGGACGATGAGACGAACGCAGGTGCCACGGAGGATCGCAAGAGCCAAGCCTTAAGAGAAGTGTTCACTCTCTTCGACCCCACGAATACTGGCTTCATCACCCGCGACAACTGGATGCGCATCATCGGCGAGGGCACTCGGCTGCCCGATCTGGGGTTCGGTCCGGGCCACCACGGCGACATTGAGTATGAGTACGAGATCCACCACTTCGAGAAGTACCATGGCGAAGATGCGACAGAGGAGGAGCTCACCCACCCGGAAGACATTGAGCACTTCCGGCGGCACGACGAGGAAGATCTGGCGATGGAGCGCCTCGAGCAGCTCGAGAGCATGCAGATCGTCGAGGCCAACATACCGCAGAAGTTCCTCAAGCAAGCTTAGATGAGTGTACATTAGATTCCTTATGTTGTTGTTATAGTTGATGATGATATTGTACATAATAAATGTGTGATGAGACGAACATCCTCATGGGTGGTCATACCTTGGAAATAATGCCAACCCAATCCAAACGAAGCGTTATAACTCCAGCGCCGGCACCTTAACATCAAACACGCAATGCATCACCCCCGGAGCATACGTCTTGACCTGTTCAACATGTCGACACTCCGCCACGACCTCATCTCCAACCTCCAAAACCTCTCCCCTCAACCTCCCAATCTCACTCGTGACCCGATCCCTCATCTCCTCAATGCGCCTCACATCCACATTCTCATGCACATGCAACCAACCCCCCAATTTTCCCACCATCCGACACGCATCCCCCCAAGCAGCCTCCGACGACGGCAACAGCCCCAAATTAACATGTCTAACAGGCGCCCACCGGCCCCTCACCTCCATCACATCCTTAATCTGCGCCAAAACCCGCGCCGCAAACCGATTATCCCCATGAAACACCACCACTCTATCCCCATCCTCCCCATCCCTCAACCCATCCACCAACTCCTCCACCCCCATCCCACCCTCCAACATCCCATCCTCACCACCAACCCTAACAACCCTACACCCCCACCCATTAGCCACACACCCCCTCCGTAACCCCTCAACAGACCACCCATTAATCTCCCATCCCCAAACCCTCCTCACCCCGCGCCGGAGGTACGAAAACACAAAATACCCTATCCCCGCATACATATCCACCACACTCATCCCTTGTCCTGCCCCCTCAATATCCTCCCTCGCTAACCCCTCCATCCCCGATCCCAATATCCGCGCCTTCTCCGTAACATTCCCCCTCGAGAACATCGTATACATAGGCGCCCAGATCTGCTCAATGCCATGGTTCTGCACCGTGCTTACCCAGAACGCGCGTCCCAGGTCCTCTGGTGTTGGCGAGTCGGGGTTTAGGATTGTGCTGGGCGCGGGCCCAAAGTCTCCGTGGAGGGGGAGTAGGCCGCCGGGACTGCGCATGCGGTTCTCGGTGCCTTGCGCGTCGGTTAAGGCGATGGGGGCGTTCATGGCGATGTGGGTGAGGTTGTAGCGGGAGAAGGCGGCGAGGATGCATTCGTACAGAGTCGTCTTTTGGGTTGGCGTTAGGGTGCTGTAGAGGGTGTGCCAGGCGGGTGGGGTGGTGAGGGCGTTGACGGGGAGGAGGAGGAGGGGGGCGTAGATTGTGAAGCGTTTCGGGAGGGAGGAGGTGGGGAGGGTGGTGCCATTGTTGTTGTGGTGGTGGTGGGTTAGGTAGGTTGTGATGCCTTTTTGGAGGGGGTTGAGGAGCGTCGGTTTGGGTTTGCGGGGGTGGTTGTGGTGCTGGTTGTTATGGTTTTTTGTGGTTGTGTTGGTGATGGCATTGTCGGTGGTGAGGGGGAGGGGTGATGTGGTGGTTGTGGTTGTTGTGTCGGTAGTAGAGTCGGGGTTGTCCGGGGGTGGTAGCATGGCGAGGGAGGTATGTAGGTGAGTGCCAATTGCTGGTTGAGACGTGTGAAAGCTGTAGATGTAGATGTAGGAAGATATTGTACCTTGGTGGTTACTGATAGTGTAATGATCTGACGGGCGATGATGAAAATTACATGATCTGCGGGGAGTGGGGAATGTATTGTGGTTCGCCGGAAGTGGTGGGTTTGAAGTTGTGACAGTCCAGGCTGATACTAGTATGAAGTGCAAAGACCGAAATGGCGGGAAATCACAACATAATTCAAATACAATATTAGATGTTAATCTGATTGGGTCACAGTCTCAAGTTGGTTATTCTCATGGAGGCCTCTATCAAGGTCGAACGGTTGATTAGTTCCAATTCCGAAATTCCGCTGGAGCAGACATCATCTTACTATATATAGATGTTTTGCATGAAGTTCTATTTGCATTCTTGATGCCAATGTCAACCGCCTGCTGAAAGACTAAGCGAATTAAGCAGCTCAGACCGCGCATAACAAATGAGCATACTTGGACAACTTACATGTCGATCTGCCTTATATGCATCACCCGGGTGCGCAGGATGTTGGGGCACATACTACACAGAAAGGGAATGTTTCCCAAGGAGAGGTAAAGTGTCAATTGCCTATACCATTTCAATATGTGTCATTCATTTGTGATTGATATCTCGTGCTACATAAATCTGACCGTAGAGATCCGTCACGGTGAGAAAAACTTCCCATGCATTCCATGCGGCTTTGGAGACCTCGGGCTGCAGCCGCTTCAATGCCAGTTCCAGGCATTCGCGCTCATACTGGGCAATCTCCAGCAACAACAAGCGCTTGTCCGTACATGTATTTGCGTGTCTTTCCTTCTCCTCATCCTCCTTCCCAACCATCAGAAAGTCAATGCTATTGAGGTTATGCTCCTCACGGTCTCGAGCCATGGAGCCATAATCATTATACTGACGGCACATGGTGGCCAGATGACGGCAGACATCCTGGGAGAGGTACTGGGCAAGGGGACCCGTGAAGCAATCCTTGCCTGTATCAGAAGCGACGAGACAGCGGAAGTACTCGAAGGAGTAGGGGCAGCTGGTGTGGTCCGCTGATGTTGTGCGAACCCACTCATGATATGTCTGGGACATTGCTGTTCTCCTAGTCGCCTGCGGACCGCTATCCTCCCCCTGCTTGACATGTGCGAGGAGAAATGTGCAGAGCTCCTGCCGGACCCGACGACCCAGTGCTGGTGGCACCGACGAGACGGCAGGGCTTTGAAGCACGCACTGGACGAACCGGGTGAGCGTACGCTTGACTTCAGCTAGGAAAGTGACTATATTATCCTGATCCCCATCCATGGTGACCCTCTTATGGCCATTGGACTGTAGGGCAATTGAAGAAGTGCCATAACCGGTCAAACTTTTTACTTGCCGGCGCTTGTGACGAGGGTGACAGTTTGGTCTCTGCGGCGGTGGCGGCGACACTTGTTCCCTCTTGCGTCCCTTCACATGATCTTTTTCTTCCTCTATTTTCTCGGTGAAAAGCTCCCTGATCACGGACCTGAGCGCTGTCCAATCGCCTTGGAGGCGCGATGCCTCCGTGGTTTCCTCAAACCACTTGTCCACCTGGAAATTGAGCAGAGAAAGAACCATCATTTCTATCATTCTGGCGGTGGAGAGACCAAACTTTCCAGCTGAACTATTGGAGGTTGTCCACGTCAGAGGAATATATTCCAGGTATTTGGCAGTTTGATTCACAGTGGGGAAGGGGAAGATGGCCAGCTCGAGTGCCGTCCGCCGCAACGCTGGGAAGAGCAGATCCCCTTCGACAATAGAAGCTCGCAATCTCCATGTCGGCTCGCCTTCGAAAATGGGTAATCGAGCAAAGAATTGGCAGAATCGGTCGATTCTTTCCCGTGGGACTTGGCATAGGCCTGTGGTCGGCTTGCCCCAACGGGTCGAATCTGTTACCGTCCGCTGCAGTGCGGCTAAACAATAGGTCTCTGACAGAATGCTGGAGCCATAGTTCACCTTTTCGACCCAAATTAGCTCAGGACTGTCCCAGCGATCATTGTGGGCGCGTAGGTACTCGGTGGCTCGGTCAATGCACTCGTAGACAACTTGGATCCCTATCGCTGTTCGGACCCACGGCAAGCTGGCCAGAGATTTGAGAGTCAAGAGCCCGTAGGCGGTGATCTCTGATGATTGCTTCCATGAACCAGACTCATCTGACTGCGCACTCAGCGTTCGCATGAGGATCTGCAGGGTCACCCGTGGAACATGCTCGGCCAGGTAGTCTGCATCCATATCTCCTAGAGCGCCGTCATGCCACCGCTCTATCAGACTTGACAAAGCATCAGCCATAAGCATCATGGTGTATTGGGACTCAGTATTCTAATCATATTAGCTTAGATTGGCGTCCACGATTCGCAAAGGCAAGGCATCGGCCCTGAAGAGAAAGCTTACCCATTTATCGCTCCATTCGCCATTATCCCAAGCACTGCAAAGAAACCGCAGGGCCTTGGAAATCTGCGCTACGTGCTTTGAAGGCACCTGGCATGCGAGCAGCGCAATCATCACATTGCAGTTAACACTGAAAGACTCATTGGTCTCAAGACTGTACGTCTTGAAGTGGGTGGGACATTCAAACGCCTGAAGCAGGGGTGTACAATCAATGGGTCGGCCCAGAAGATCGAGAGAATATATGCTCTTCGCCGTGTCATCTGCATCGGCAAGCATTCCGGGAGCTGTATCTCTCGTCCCGGTTACACGTCAGTATAGGTCGTAAATCTCATTGACTGAGATGGAGCGAGATGGAGCAAGAGAAAGAAAAAGTTATAATAAACAGGAATTCCTACCAAAGCCGGTGACGCCATTTTTTTCCGCGAGACGAGTCTCAAGGTAATTTGCCAGACTAGAAACATTCTGGAAACCCAAGACATCGGGTTCAAATCCCGAGCTCAGCAGGGTGGATAGAACCTAGGAAGACGAGGTACATGGTTAAAATTATTCAACTGGGCCTGGGTATGGTAAACTAGGTTCCACTTACCCACGAAATCTCAAAGACACTAATGGGAAAGGCAGAAGGCACACGTCCATTGTTACGCGCCACGACATGGCGGAGATAGTTCTCTGCTTCTTCATCCCAGTTGGGGCTATGAATCAGATAGGCGGCGGTCGATGAGGGTGACCCCATCATTGAGCCATTGGTTAGACAGGGCGCCATCTTGCCCAACTCCACGCTTCCAATGAAGCCCTCGAGCGAATGCAGCAGCGTGGTTTGCGGAGGGCAGGGGAGGTCTAACGCAGGTTGAATCTTGTCCATTTTGCGCCGATGCAGCACCATGAGGGCTTCGCGGCCGGGAAAATCGAAATGCAGCCCTTCATCGTGCAACAAGCGCAGCAAACTGGGCACAAGGATCTCGAAACCCACCTGCACAGTGGAACTCACATCCCAACATTGCAGAGCATGGTCGAGATATGCCCGAGCTCGATCGATTCGGTCTTGTAGATTCGACCACGATAGAGGAGCGAAGTGATCGGGAGCGCCAGTCTGGATCGAGAAAGATGGATTCTTCTGGTATCGACAGAGTGCTAAAACTGCAGCCATGGTGTTCAGGATGCCATCTAGCTGCTGCGGCGGCGCCGGCGACATTCCCTCGTCCACACCAAACCCACCCCCGGGAGACTGGCTCTCAAGAACCACCTGAAAGCATTCAGGAAAGAACCACTTCCCCTCTTTAGCCACCATGGACACCCAGGCTGTATCATAGAGCGAGGGTGTCATGGAGCTGGAGCCCTGATAAGGTGTTTCAAGAGACTTCGCCAGACAGGCGATAATCCTTTCGGCTCGGACGGCCATGCTGGTAGAAGCGATGTCCGACATCTCAAAGGATTCACAACAATGTTCGGGAGAATTGACTTTGGATGTCAACGCTACATTTTCTGTTTTTCTTTTCTACTTCCATGTTTCTCTCTCTCCCCCTTTATTGACAGACAAGGAATGGCCCAGCCAGCAGGGGAGTTTAATTTTGCTTGTCATAGATACACGAGCCTCAGTATTGCCAACAGTCGGTTATCGGGGAGCCTTGTCTGGTCGATTCGTTGGCGTGATAGGATAAAAGCCTAAGCAGGGAACAAACAAGCGAGGATACTGCTGGTTCAACCTTGGGATCCTCCCCGTGGAATTCATTAGTCTCAGATAATCCCGGTGGGTGCTTCGGTTGGCGCGTTGACCTTATTCCCAGAAGATCCAAATAGTGTCTCGCGCGAGCGTCTGTTTGTTACTACTCAGCACCACCTAAAGCAATAATGTTAGTTTATGAAATTGCCGCTTGTCCTATCTAACAGTGGGTACTTTGTAGAACAACTAGGGTATGGTACCCGGCTAGAATGGGGGCGGGATAACTGGGATCTGTGTGATGGTTGTTATTGTACTGTATTATAACCAACAGACTGCTATCATAGATCCAATCAACTGTGACAATTGCAATGTTTGCTGGATAGTAGATACTTAGTTGGGCAAGTAAGTCTGTTTCTTTCGGTTACTCTGTACGGCTACTTATGCGGGTGCTGGGGTACATTGTAGTATGACCGATCATCCCCGCGGGCGCCACTTTACATCTTATATGGGTACCACTGCTTTAGCGCTTACTGGTTTAGCCTAGCCACTCCCCCAAGCTGGAAAGAAACAGGGGTCGGGTAGAGCGGGAGGGGCGCCTTGTGAGGAGAAAGAGAGAAAGAGAGAAAGAGACAAAGAGAGAGCAATAGAGAGTCTGTGTATGGCTAAGTCACACCGGATCCCCGTTGACAATCTTTCGGTGGATCAAACAATGCACGTATGGGCACACCTTCCCCCCTCCCCCAACAGAAACCGGAAATGAGACCTGGAAGGGGGGGCGGGTGTGAATTACGGGTGGTGAATGATCACAGTCAGGCTTCTCTTACACTTTAAAAAGGTCCAGACACCTCCAGTCGTCCCCGTGCTAGAAACGAAAGAATGAAGAGAGACAAGAAAACAAAGTGAAGGGTTTTCATCATTTCTTTGCCTCTAGCACCATCTCAATATCAACCAGTAACAACACTCCTATTCCCCGTCCTCACCTCTACACGGAACAATCATGGCGACCGCTGTCTTGAACCAGCTCAGATCTATCTTTACCGATGATTCTACCGATAAAGTGGTGATCAATGAATCTGCTGACAAGTACGAAGCTGCTGTGACCTACCCCTGGTCACAGACCTGCTGGACTCCTGCGGCCGCATATGTCTACCTGGGTAATGTTCAGGAGCTAACTAAGGCTCTGGCTATCGTTCAAGAAACTGGTACTAAGTTTGCTGTCCGCACTACCGGCCATAACCCAAATCCAGGATTCAGCAGTGCGGGTGAAGCCGCTGTCGTGCTAGATATCAGGCAGTTTAGGTCTAAAGAACTACTTTCTGATCATGGAACTGCACGCTTCGGGTCGGGAAATACCTGGGGTGAGGTATATGCTTGGCTGGAGGAGCGAGGGCTGTCAGCCATTGGGGGGAGGGACTCTCAGGTAGGACTGGGAGGCTTTCTCTTAGGAGGTATGTGTGCTTGCGTGCTTCCTTGTCTATCCCTCTCTCTCTCTCTCTCTCTCTCTATCCTTGGATCAAGTCACTGACTGCTTCGCAATAGGAGGTTTGGGGGCTTTGCCCAATCTTTACGGACTCGGCGCTGATGGAGTGAAGAACTTCGAGGTACGTTCAAGATTAAGTTTACTCTTTCTCCTTCCTCATCCTTTCTCTCTTCCTTTTTTACTTCTCATTTTGATCTGGTAGGGTGTGGGGCATGGCAGGATCAGGGTTTATAGTTAACAAGTTCTCCAGGTCTTACTCGCAGATGGCAACCTCATTAATGCTAATCAAAATGAAAACTCCGAACTCTACCGCGCTTTGAAGGGTGGCGGCTCTAACTTTGGTATGTCCACTGGCATAGTTGATTTCAAAACATAGTTTGGCTAATTTCATTATCACAACAGGTATCGTCACACGGTTTGATCTCGAAACTCATCCGTTGATAAATGTCCAATATACCATCAACCTCTACAATCCTGAGGATCATGTGGCAATCAACAAGGCTACTTTCGAAGTTCAACAGACTATGGAGGAAGATCCTAAGATTGGGCTGTTCACCAATTTCAACAATGGCTTTGTTGCAGTAGGCCTACTCTATGGAGACCATCCAGCTGAGTCCGAGGCCCAGAAAACCTTTAGGCCGTTCCACGACCTCAAAAGCCTGGTGACAACGGTCCTGCCCTCTACAAACGGCACCCTTCTGTCTCTAGCTCAAGCTATGGGCCATGCCCAGACCCCTCTCAAGTAAGTATTGGTTGTAACCAGAATTCACTCTTATGGTTACTAATATGGATACAGACGATCCATTTGTACAGTTACCACCCGGAACTCACCTGAACTATACGAAGAAGTGTATAAGACCTGGGTTGAGGTCCGTAAGGCCCTTCCAGCTGATACCGTCCTACATTATACCATTCAGCCAATTGGTACAGCTGCTGTCCAAGCTGGTAAAGACCGTGGTGAGAATATCATGGGTCATGAGAGTATTCCACAATCCTGTACGTTTTACTTCCTTTCTTGGTATATTGGATATTGAGGTTAATGTAACTTTACTCACTTCTGATAGGGTGGGTTTTCACCTGTGAATGGCCTAAAGACGGTGATGATGCTGCTGCACAAGGTGCTGTGAACGCCATGTCTGAAAAGGTGCAGTGTCTGGCCAAGGAAAGAGGACTCCTTCTGGATTACAAGTGTATGACCTTTGCTACCGCTTCGCAAAAGGTTTTGGGCAGCTATGGGGCTGAGAATATCAAGCGAATGCATGATGTGGCGGCCAAGTATGACCCTGAAGGCGTTTTTCAGAAGCTACAGAATGACGGCTTTCTTCTACGCAACAATGTCTAGATGCTTATTTCGGGGAGCTGCACAGAGGTGGAGCTCTGATATAGTTCAATACCATTCATACGAGGTTTCTCCTCTCTTCGAGCGTTCTAATCTCAAGAACTGTAGTATGTGTAGAGCGGCACTAGCCGATTCAATTCGTTAGACGTAGCAAGGTACTAGAATCAGTCATGACCAAGCTTTGTACTGTACAGAGAAATAATGATCAGGATGATGTCGTCTCGAAAAGGGCTGGTGCATAACCTGTTGCTGGCTGAGCAAATCCCTGGTCAATCACAATAGGAAAGCCAAGTAGCGTAACACTCAAACAAACATATTTCCTGGTACATGCGGGCGTTTAGCGACGTAAGCTGTCACACTGCTGGGGCAAGGGGGGCCCCAAAGTGCTTTCTGTTTGAGGCTGTGAGATGTTGGTGTATTGGGCCAGGCGAACCTGACACCTGCACCAGGTCGGCGGTCCCTCAAATATTTGTTGGAGATGCCAGAACCTTTCAATGTCGAAACCTTCTTATTCCTGCCTTCACCTGCCCAACTTCTGATCATTAACACGTGAAGTCAAT
This sequence comes from Aspergillus piperis CBS 112811, assembly GCF_003184755.1. Lineage (NCBI taxonomy): Eukaryota > Fungi > Ascomycota > Eurotiomycetes > Eurotiales > Aspergillaceae > Aspergillus > Aspergillus piperis. The sequence goes on from NW_020291607.1 coordinate 741,531, forward strand.
TGTTTCAAACCTCAGACGCCAAAGTCTTCAATATGTCGACTGAAGACACCTTGTCACCAGATGCCTATGTGGCCGCCGGCACGCCTCTGATAGCCCTCTGTGCGGTCTTTGTGGCCCTGCGATGCTTGATGGATTTCAGAGTGCACAGGAGACTCCTCATTGCCGACTGTATGTTGTTTTTCTCCTGATGTGGCTTTCAAACGCAAGCGAGAACTCCAAAGCTGGATTTTGCTGACGCCGTGCCCTTAACTACCCGCGTAGATCTCTCCTGGCTCGGATTCGCCTTCGTGACAATCGCTTTTTCTATGAACGATATAATAATACAGCGTAAGTCTATGCATTTTATTGCTTTTGTTCGCCTGCAAGCCAACTTTCCACCTTCAATTCATCTACATCAAGCACCCAACACTGATGCCCGGTGAAACGAAACACAGGATTCGTGAACCCAATGGACTCCCTGAACTGGCTCAACCGCATGGCAGTGGTCATCACAGTGCTCATTGCCTTCGAGCTATGGACGACCAAGGTTCCGATCCTCCTGGTCTATGTGAGTCTCTTTGGCATCCGGAAGTGGCTGCGCTGGACCTGCTACGCCTGTATAGCCGTCTCGGGCGTCGCATACATTTGCGTCATGGCGCCCACTTTCATGCGTTGCAACCCCAGCATCACCGCGGCAACCTTGGAAGATCTAGAAGTGTGTACGACAGGCACTACACTCACTGGAGTGCTCTCGGGATTTATTGCGCTCGCTGAGGACGTGTTGATACTCAGCTTGCCCATGCCCCTCGTGCGAACGCTGCATCTGCCCCGTCAGAAGAAGCTGGCGGTCATGGCGGTGTTTTTTTCAGGGATTCTGTACGTGATTCTTGATGCCTTATCACTCGAACAGAAGAAGACAAAGAAGAAGAAGAAGTGGAGGAGGGGGATGACGAGGATCTTGAGAGACATTAATGAACTGACTCTGCTTTGCCTTTGTGCCGGTAGTGGTATTGCTGCCTCGATTGCATCCCTGTATTTTAAATGGAGCGCCTACAAGGGTACGGTATCAGATACTCTGGCTACTATGCTCTGCGCGTGAGTTCACCACTAAGTTTGAAGTCCCTTTCTCGTGCTATCTTTACTGAGTGGGAAATAAAGGGTCATTGAAGGAACCATCGCCATCATGATCGGTTGCGCCCCCTCAGTGAAACAGTTCTGGAGTACAATGGTGCATCCCCCCCTCTCCTCGTACTCCCCAACACGACACCAGCCGGCCGACTATACGTCCTCCTCGATGCCGCAACGATCCCGGGGTTTGCTGCGCTACAAGAAGATGGGCATCTCCGAGGTGGATCTGGCGCCGTTACAACCGGAAAGGATTTCGGTTGCTATGTAGCCAGAGTCCTATACCTAGTTCTGTCGTGGGGCTGATCTCTGTTCAATTCTGGGGCTAGCATCCTGGGTGAAGTAGTGTGTACGGAGTACTGCATGTCATCTGTCAGATGAGGGGGGCCATAACAGAGCCTGGAAAGTGAACCTGTTCGTTGATCTAGACCCGCTTACATGCAACAAGCCACTTTCTACATGATAGGCATCCCTACTACGTAGTAGTGATAGTCCGAGTACAACAGCGAATTATGCTCGTTCATTATATGGACCACTGTTTGCCCCTGCCCCCCCCAACCAACCAATAGCCCTATCTTGTTGGTGGGCAAGTTTCCATAATCTCAAGATCAGCGGGAGGCGGAGGGATGGGGGCCCAAGAGGACAAACGTCCAGGCCCGTCCTGATTGACCCGGCTGCCCACCCGCCCGCTCCTGTCACACGCTTCTTTCTTTTTTTTTTTTTTTTTGGCGCACAGTTTGGCGGCTGATAGTGGCATTGGAGTTACAAATCCCTCGATTGCACCCCCCGCCCACCTTGTCATGAACTCCGGTAACATTGGTCTCGATCTTGTTTGGGTAATGAGTCCAAATCAGGTTTCCCCTGCATACTAGGAGAAGAATCACATCAAATCCCTCAATCTTGTTTGCTATATCAGACCTCTAGTAGAAGCGAGGCAGAGAGCTACGCGCGGCTACTTGACTCTCTAGTAAATAATACGTTTTTCACTATTACCTTGCCTCTGCCTGTATTTTTTGTGTATAGTAAGAATCACAAATATTCGAAATATACTAGGATACTAGAATACTGCAAGAAGATTATGAATGATATAGCCAGTACTTACTAGCCTACTAGTTAACTGCTGTGTTCTCCTGAATCTCTGTATGGATACCGATAGGTAGGGATACCAGTTCAATCTTGATAATCTAGTACTAGGCAGGCAGGTAGAGAAGGCAGGTAGGAATTGAATTAAGAATTTTCTAGGTGTGCCGTACTATACAGAACAGCTAGAGTAATATATGACCACTATTTTAGCACCTGATCGCAATCTAGCCCTGAAGTAGGTGGGCCGGGGGGGGGAGAGGCACGTACTAGTAATAATGTCAATGCCAAAATCATCATGCGCTTCGCCAATGCAAGCTACCGCTAGACTTAACGTGGGGCTCATATTTCCTACGGCTGCTATGAGCTGACTGTAGGTGAAGAGAGAGAGTTCCAATTTCGAGATATTGGGAGAAATCGACATTCAGTGAGATTGTTTCTTCCCTCCTTTTACGCTTATCTTCTTTGTCTTCTTTTTATGCGCGGTTACTTAGGAACCATCATTTACAAGATGGGTAGTCTCTTCTCCTTCCATTTCCCGGGGTTCTTTCCTCTTCGCGACTATGAGGCCACTATCAACATCCCCGGAATGCGTGGAACACTTGTAGCTGCCATTCTCATCCTCCTCTTCGTCCTCTTTACTCCTTCTTTCATCCGCTCTAAGCAGATTCCCAATGCTCCAATATTTGGCTATCGTTCCATTTTCGAGCCGACTTTTCTCCTGCAGGGCCGCTTCATCCTGGGTGCTCGACATATCATTCATAATGCCTACACTACGGTACGAAAATCTGACACTATATATAATGTCTTCCATTTCTCACGACCCTGGGATCCGCAGATGAGAGGAAACCCATTCGTCCTCCGGCGTTGGGACGTGGATTTCCTGGTCCTACCAATGAGGTATCTTGAGGAGGTTCGACTGATTTCTCCCTCCAAGCTCAGTAGCAAAGGGGCTCAGACTGGGGTCAGTCTACTCGTTTTTGCTCTATTGTAGCGCGCTCCCCCTTTACCCCCTGCTCTCGAAAGGATAGAGAAAGAAGTAGAGAAGAACAATCTTGGCTTTTGCTAATGAGGGTGGACGAGGTACTATAGAATCTAGCCCCGGAGTACACCTCAATGCAATTCCTCTACCACTCCAACCTCCACCTCGACGTTCTCAAGAAGAAGCTCATTCCTGACCTGTATAATTATGTGGATAAGGCCAAGGAGGAATTGGTGTATGGGTGGGAGCGCGATCTGCCGCATACTGATGGTCAGTCATAGACCATAAACTTGTTTGACATTCTCCTCATGGGCTAATGACCACTTCCGCTTAAAATTGAATAGAATGGACTTTGGTTTCCATTGAACATCACCTGCGCATGCTCGTGGCCCGCATGACAGCCAAAGTCTTCATGGGAGCCCCGACCTGCCGCGACCCGGACTGGCTGCGCATCTCCATCGACTTCTCCGTCGACCTATTCACCACTGCCTTCACTATCAAGATGTTCCCGCCCTGGCTGTACGGAATCGTTGCGCGGCTGGTGCCCGCCCGCTATCGCACCTTCCGGCAGCTGAAGACTGGCCGCCAAATCGTGGGCGAGCTCACACAGCGGCACCGTTTGGCCCAGGAGAAGCGACTGCGCGGAGAAGCAGTGGACGAAGAAGACACTTTACTGAACTGGATGCTGGATCATGGTACTCCCAGTGAGGTCGCGGTGGATGAGATGGGCGCTCGTCAGTGCGTCCTGACTCTGGCCAGTATCCACACCACTGCCTCCAATGTTTCCAACATGCTGTATGACCTCTGCACTTATCCCGAGTGGTTCGCTGAGCTTCGGGCAGAGGTTCTGGCGATTGCTGAGGATCTGGGTGGACCCCCCGGGCAGGAAAACCCTCCGATCAGTGCTAAAGAGTGGTGTACTCGCTTGGACAAGTTGGATAGTTTCTTCGTAGAAAGCCAGAGGCATAGTCCTGTTCTTCTCCGTGAGTTCTTCACCCCCAACCTCTCCTTTCCTTCTCTTCCCATTTCCCCTTACGTTTCTCCTGAGGAAGGGGAACGGATTCCCAATAATCCCCTTTGTCTAACATTACAGCATAAAGTCAACCCTCAAAGACTAGCCTATGAAGATATCACACTAAGAGATGGCACCCTCATTCCCAAGGGTTCACGGCTCGCCTTCGCCAACTACGAGCACTCGATGGACCCGGCAGTCTACTCAGACCCACAGGCATTCGATCCCATGCGTAGCTACCGAAAACGCATGGCCCACCCGGACCAGCGTGACCGGCATAAGGCCGGCATGACCCATCCCGACAACTTGGCCTTTGGCTATGGGAACCAGGCTTGCGCTGGCCGCCAATTCGCCGTCGCCGAGATCAAGCTGATCATGGCGCGGTTGTTGTATGACTTCGAGTTCGACTTCTCCGCTGATCAGAGGGCGCGAGGTCGTCCTCAAACACTCCATGTCAATGAGAATTGTTTCACAGATCAAGGGGCTAAATTGTTGATGAGGAAGAGAAGGCCGGCGAGGATCACAAGCGAACAGCGCTCGAATATCAGCGATGCGTGACACTCGATGCAGAACCGACCTCCGTCACAAAGATACCCAGGTCTAAGACATATGGAATTACATGGCAAGAGTATTAATACAAGAAGAAGTCAGTCATCACATGATAGTATTCATGCAAGGCGGATAGGAGTAGCGCCTCGAGAAGGCTAAAACGATAGAATAAGAACAAATAGGAAGGCGTATACTGGCCCTATTAGAAGTATATGAACGCTCAAATCAAAACAGAATGCAACGGGCGCTGTAACGATCGACTTGTAGCAGCAGTAGACGTAACGAGTGGTATCATGGCGAGATTAATAGTCCATCACGGAGTATCCCAGGCGGTCATTTGTGTCGAGCACACTGCTTATCAGTCAATATCAGTTCTAACATGCCTGTAGGTAAAGCACACTCACGAGTATTGTTTAGTCAACGTCCCCTCACCACCCTTCGAGAGATCGATGTTGAATACATAGAAGTTGCCGTCGCTAGTCACCACCATCACCTGGGGAGTGTTGGCGCTCATGGCGACCACACTGCGCAACGGACCATTGTTCCCATTTGCTCCAGGCCCTTGGTTGGATTTCGGCAGTTTGATCCAGGCAAAGTCTCGGGCGGGCTCCCACATCTCGCTGACTCCCTTGGGGAGGTAGCCTCCAACCTTGGCAGCAAATGTGCTCCCAACGTTTTGTGAGGTGCGCCGGATCATGCCCATCAGAGTTCCATTGTGTTTCCTGGACGCAAGCTCGGATGCGGCCATGTCTCCACCTCTATCATCGGCGTCGGATAATTGTCCCAGTGAGCTTTGGCTAGACCTTCGATCAGCGGCCGTAAGTGGAGAGGATGGTGTAGCGTCTGGCGACTGTGATTGAAGGCTTAATTTGAAGAGGTGGATCGTTTCCGTGGAAGAGGATACACAAAGCAGAGTCGAGGTGGTGTTAAAAGACATGCTGTAGATTCTGGATGGTATCGACCCTCGTCGGAACTGGTAAAGCTTGCGCCCGTCGGGGACAGAGAATACCCGTATGATCGTTCCTTTGTCCGACGCCGTGGCTATAAGCGTTCCGTCGCTATTCAACGTGATGCACGCCAGCGGGGACCGATGCGCTTCAATGACATTGATCGCTTCCAGCTTCAGAGTATCAAAGATCAAGACCTCGCCACTTGTAGGTGTCACATGTGTCGTTCCCGGAGGAGCGTGAGCTGGAGGTTGAAACGTAGAGGGCGGCGCCTTTTGCGGAAGAGGGTATGCGAGATAGCAGTTATCCGAGGATGGGGAGAGGGCACAGAGTGCTGCCAACAGTTAGACAATCGAGCACATCCATAAAGGTAGTCGCAGCCTTACCGTTGGGGTTGGGAGAGGTCTCGATGGTATACAGGAGCTTCATCGTCTGGATATCATAGAGGTATATCTGGTCCTCCAGCACAATGACAAGCCGTTTCCGGTTCAGCTTCACGGCCAGCACGGTCGTGGGGAAAGTCAATTCGCATATCGTCGATTGGCGCTATATGTTGCAGATGTGAGAAAAAGCGTTAACCATTTGCGCCTCGTGAATCGCGCAGCAGAATACAGGGAGAGATCATGCGATTTTTGAAAAAGAAGAATCTAACATCATGCGCGAAGGATTTCCTACGAACCTTGGTATTAGTTATTTGAAGGCGACGTGGTGATAGGATCAGCGCAACCAGGGACGTCGAGAATAGCATCTCAATAATAGCTATGTTCCCTTCTTTCGTCTCATAGCTTTTTGCGAAAGGGTCCGTGGTGAAGATGCGAAACCCCTTGGAAGTCGCTGACAGGTGTCAAGACATGGTTCATGAGTGTAGGAGGGAGGAGTTTGGGGCAGGAAGAGCCTTACCCACAGCTAGATAGCTATAGTCCTGGTTAAACGTCACGAAGTTCATCGACATCGTTGCTTTGTCGATCACCGGGATCGACCACACCTCACTGCACTCTGCTTTCCTATTAGACCGATATATGACAGCACAGTATGCTGTGTGATGAATAAACCGAGAGATCCGAGATGAGCTTTGGTGATATCACGTCGTCTGGAGAAGTAACACGCTTTAGTGTCGGGTATGGAGGGGTTAGCAGATCCCTGGTTAGAGCCGGTTCCGTCACTGTTGATGGGCCTTGATTTGCATCTCTCGCTTGCGCAACTGTCACTCGAGTAACGGTTCGCCGTTTATATACTCCGAGCGCCTCCACAACCGCGAGGTGACGCCGACTTGGTTGGTTGGTAGCGGAGGTATCCGGGGGAAGAACAACAGTTCCTCTCCTTTGCCGCGGTCTGCGTCAGGCGCGGCAAGCGAAGCACCTGACGCTTGGGCCACATCTTGATCGACATTTCCGCCTTTCTTTTCGCAAATTTCCACTTTATTTCTTCCCTCTCCTAAGATTAACCCCGCACAACGTCAATTCCACCATGACGGCAAAAAAGGAAGCCGGCCCTGTCAAGGCAGCTACGAAAAAGCCGGCCATGGCTACAGCCAGCACGAAAGCTGAGAAGGAGGCCGATCTGGTTATGGGGGTAAGTCGCAATTGCATACTATGACGGAGTCCCACTATGCGCCTGGCGCAGACACAGACCACCCCCAGCGCCTACATCTCTCTCGATTGCCTGTGCTACATCTAACGGTCCTAGACCAATAACAGTAGTATCGTATCTAAACGCAGCGTCGAAATGCTCTACTATCCCAAGCCCCACTTCTTCCGGTATTTCGTCAAAAAGCCCCAGCGGCGGTCGCCGTTGATCAATCGAGGATACTGGCTTCGTATGCATGCGATGGCAGAGTCGGTGCGACAATTCATGAGAGAGCCTACGGGAAAGCCCAAGTTTGTCCTGAACTTGGGGTGTGGATTGTGAGTCGTAGCAAACCGGAAGCAACCGCTTGGTTGCAGAACCTATTGGTACCTGGATCGTATGCTAAGATGGGTTATCGTAGTGATCCCCTACCGTTCATTCTCCTCAGTGAAGATCCATCCCTGTGTAGAGATACGCAATTCGTCGATATCGATTATGAGAAGCTCATGATCAATAAGAAGACCGCCATCAAAAGGACCGATGAAATCACACAGGTTCTCCAGGATGTAGAGTTCCTATCCGACGAAAGCGCCGTGCAAATACGCAGCGCAAAATACCTAGGCATTGGATGCGATCTCAAAAATCTCAAAAAGTTGGACGATGTGCTCAGAGCCGAGGTCCTGCCCGCTGAGTGCTCAGTCCTCTTCCTAGCTGAGGTTTCCTTGACTTATATGGATGTCAAGTCTGCCAATGCGGTTGTCGAGTGGGCGTCAAAGTTGAACAACGGTACGGTGTCTATTCCGTGCAGCTCTGTGGCTGATTGCATGCAAACTAACGTCAACCCTCATAGATGCCAAGTTCTGTATTCTTGAGCAGTTCTTCCCCGACGGACCCGATCATCCTTTCGCCTCGACCATGATGAAACACTTCAAGAAGCTCGGAGCACCGCTGTACTCGATTCATGAATACCCTTCACTTAACGAGCAAGAACAGCGGTTCAGGAACGCCGGATGGCAGCAAGCCAATGCCAGAAGTCTGTGGGATCTATGGTCGGATGACGGATTTGTGACCCGTTCGCTGCGATCCTCCTTGGATGCTGTGGAACCGTTCGATGAATGGGAAGAATTCGCACTTTTTGCTTCCCATTACTTCCTTCTTGTCGCCTCTACATCACAAGGAGAAATAGATCGCAGCGCAGCAAAGCCCACGCAGGCCGAACAGGAAGCCGACGCATCCAACCAGTACGCGCTTCTTGCAAAGTACCCGGCGGGAGGTGGCCAACGCAGGTTCGGAGCGCTTGTTCCAGATGGCACAAACTCGGTCGGTTACCATGCCGGGCTGGGACGGCAGACGCGACTAGCAACGACGGATCTGTACGCGAACACAAGCGACGTCACCGGTCCTACCCTGCCTGTACCTTCCCGCGACATCCCAGCCAGGATGTGTCACACCGTAACACAGCTATCTGGTGGCGATTGTTTACTTGTTGGTGGCCGGGCTTCACCCGCTGCTGGTCTTCAGGATTGTTGGCTAAGACAGGGGACCCAGTGGCGTCCGACACATAACCTCCCAATCGAGCGGTTCAGACATAGTGCGATCAAAGTGAGCTTGAGCTCAGATTATGTCTTGGTCTACGGAGGAAAGACGAGCAATGGCACGACGCTGGACACCTGGTTGCTATGGAGCAAAGAGGACGGGTGGCAACCCGTTGAAACGGTCAATGGAAGCCCAAATGCTAGGTTCGGGGCATGCCTGGCAAGCATAGACAGTACGTCTGGATTCCTCTTCGGAGGAATTGGAGCGGATGGCACTATCGTGGAAGATTTCTGGACATGGAAGTTGCACCAGCGCAGTGACGGATCGTACTATGTGGAGTTGCACGATGGCACAGAAAAGTTGCAGAAAGCTTCACCCATCTTTGAATATCTCAGCCGCTTCGGCGCCACCCTCAGTTGCTCCTCCCGGGGGTTGCTTCTTATTGGTGGTATCATCCCTCGACAGATTGTGCCCTATGGAAAGGAAATCATGCTACTGAATACGAAAGCGATTGTCGAGTGCCTTACTGGCGACTCTGCATCGCAGTCTGGTAACATACTGTCTGCAATAGGGCTTGGGCTAAACTTTGGTGGGCCAAGACCTTTACTGGTCGGCCATGCGGCTCATGCCATCGACGCGGACGAGGTTTTGCTGCTGGGCGGTGGTGCAGTTTGTTTCTCTTTTGGGACCTTTTGGACGGAAGGCACCTGGCTTCTAAAGAACATTGACACAGCTCTTGAGAACGAGTGGGGTCGGGTCTCTGAGATTGCGCAACCGTTGAAAGCTGAGGAGCCGTCAGTGGAGCCATCCAATGTGGACCAACAAAGCACCAAGGATGTCACATCGATTCCTCGTGTTAAGGTTGAAACTGCCGCGCAATTCCAACAGATACTTGTGGAAGGGAAACCAGTAATCATCGAAGGTTCCGACCTTGGTCCGTGCACCGAGCGTTGGACAAAGGAGTATCTCGCGGATGCTGTTGGCAGGGACCGCAAGGTAGAAGCCACCGACCCTGCTTGCCCTGAGAAATCTGGCTAAGAGCCTCTCGATAGGTTGTCGTGCATGACGCTCAGTCCGACCATATGAGTTTCCAAACGAAGAATTTCTCCTACACAACCAAGGAGTTCGGCGCCTTCCTGGATGAAGTGCACGCGGGTGGTCGTCAATATCTTAGAAGTATCTCCACTGAAGAGCCAACCAAACAACCTGCCAAATTAGCCGTAGATTTTCCCAATCTCAAGGACGATTTCAGACTCCCGGAGCCTTTTGCTATGGTTGTTGAGAACGAACACAGTTCTCCACTCAGGATCTCTGGACCAGTCACCCTGTGGCTGCACTACGATGTGAGTGTGCATGTGAACAGATACCTGCAGAAGTGAGGCACTGACTATGTCCAGGTCATGGCAAATGTTTTGTGTCAGATCCGTGGCGAGAAGAGACTTATCCTCTTCCCACCTAGTGATGTTCAATACCTCCAGGTCCCTGCTGGGGCATCAAGCTCCACCCTTAACATATTTCAGAATTCAGTAGACGGTTCAATTGCTTCGGTGCCACACACGACGCCACATGAAGCAATTATGCGTCGTGGCGACATCCTGTTCATTCCCCCGTTGTGGTTACACACTGCATCTCCGACTGGCCAGGTCAGTGTGGCCGTGAATGTTTTCTTTCGCAATCTATCGAAAGGATATGCAGCTGGACGGGATGTCTACGGGAACCGTGATTTGCAAGCCTATGAGAAAGCGAGGACCGATCTTCAGAAGATGGCAAAGTCTTTTGATGGCCTCCCGCCTGACATGGCTCGTTTCTACTTGCTGAGACTTGCAAAGGAGCTCAGAGACAAGGCCGAAGCATAGATGGACGGAGTGTCCAGCCTTGACCCGAGGAAGCTGTATTGGCCGGCTGGTGTTAATCGCCAGTTGGCAGTCTATCAACCTCGCCACGAGATCGTTTGAGAGCAAGGTGGCACGACTTGTCTGACTCTCGGAGCCTGGCCCTGTATTCGGGACTGCACATTCTGTCTGACCCCTCAACGACTGACTGCCTCACAATGCAGGCAGGTTGCATGTGTGAAGATCGGGCCGCTTTCCAAGGCCAGCAAGGCGAGAGGCACGTGGTAGAGGAGTCAAGTAACGCCGAGTGAACGGGTGGTGGAGTAGGCAGAAGGAGCGAGGAGCGGTTTTGGGTGGGAAGAGGGGCTGAGTTCTGCGGAGAGATACCCGGTTTAAGCTTGGCTTCTAGGGAAAAGCCGAAGTGGGGACGAGATGTACACGCCCGTGCACTCACTGGTTTGACACTTGGTTCGGGTTGGTTACAGCCAACGCAACACGGTCGGGAGGACTAACTGTGGGTGACCGATGCCCGATCTACAGCAAGTGATACCGTAGAAGCCATATCAATGGAAGAGCAGAAGAAAATCGTGATACTGTGATCGGGTGGATTATTACTGTTTACCCACCCAGAAGGTCCAGGCGACACCATGGAAAGCCTTACTTTATCCGGTCAACGTTGGATCGGCCTCAAGATACTTAATTTCACGGCTTATAGGACCATGCTTGTCCACAGACCCCTCTCCTTGTCGCGTGCCTAATCTTAGGCATGTGGCTCTGCATAGCTGTGAGCTGCACTTTGTAGAACCAGGGTGAGTGCGCTACATGATTACAACGTATACTACATGCAGGTCCCCCACGAGACAGAAGAATGTACATGGGCAATCGAGGGGTACAGTAATAGACCAAAGAAGCAATGAGGTCCGTCGACTAGAACAAAGGGGCAGAAAAAGGCAAACAGCATTAAATTTTGGAGAAAAGTCAAAAGAAAGGACATGCATACCATGATGGTCACGCATATACCCAGGGGTACATCTGCACTAGGACAAACAGCAATTAATGGGTCGGTAATGTAGATGTCATGTCGTCCAGATGAGTCCGCACCCAGACTGTGGTTGGGTGATAAGTTGGAGATGGGGGTGGGCAGACGCATGACTTGACAAGAACCACGGGTCCCTGTCAGCAACCGTTGTCAAAGAGATCAATGGGCAAGGAGGGTACGGTACGTGCGTGGATGCCAATCATAAAGCCGGACCAGTCAGACTGAGTTTGACGGACCTGCCACTGCTGTCGACCAACGACCTCTCATTCGGCAGAGCAGGTGCCGCACCTTGCCTTGTGTCGCCGTATCTGCGGTCCCCAGCCGGAAGACCACTGCTTCAAGGCCCTATTGGGCGTTACACTAGAGGTGTTGGCGTCAAGACTCCCGGGGAGGTGTGGGGGTTGGGATTCTGAGACGACCCAAGAGTATTGAAGCAGCCCAGCCTATTGTGTAGCAGCGCACAGCATAATTCTGGGCTGTAGTAACTAGTGAGACTTGCCTGAGCGCCGGGGGTGTGTGGAAGGAGAAGGGGGAGGGTGGAATCATTGGCCGCAAACGGGGAAGTTGTATTATCTATCATCTTAACACACATCTTGGACAGGCCGGATGTGGGGACCTTCTGCCCGAAATCAAGGATGGCCGACGGTGACGACAAGGTCGGGCCAAGGTTCCTGCTATCTACCACACTAGATGATCGGGAGGGACTTGCATGAGATGGAAAGCAGATGAGAACGAGAATCTGTGTTCAGTGGGAGTGAAGTGGCAGCAAGGACCATTACAATCAATTGGGATAGATTGGAGATCGATGCATTGGATACTGCAGTAATGGATGGATGATTTGAATTTCTTTTTTTTTTTCTTTTTTTGGGGGGTGTGAGAAGGAAGATGGAAACCAGACGGGGCAGCCCCATCGCAGAGAAGCCGCGGCGCTACGGCGGGACTAAGTGGCCACTAGTGACGGAGGCCCACCGCGCGTTTCCTTAAGCCCCTCCCCACCCCCATACTGGATGGATGGTCTTGACCTGCAGTGAGTAAACTATTGGGATTCCTCTCCCTGGCTAATTAGTTAGTAGTAGTGGTAGTCTTCTTGTACTACAACCTTCCCTTTTCCCCTCCTCCTCCTCCTCCTCCTCCTCCTCTCCGTCTCCTCCTCCTTCTTTCTTCTTTTCAATTTCTAGTCTTCCTCTTCCCCTTCCACCTCTTCTACTCTTCAAGAAGTCGTCTCTCCCCCCCTTCATTCCTCCCTTACTCCCTCATCCTTCACTTCTGTTGGGTTATTACATAACTTCACCTTATCTCCTACCCTTATCTTTCGCTGACTTCATCTTCATTTACACTTTCCACTCTCCCACTCTTTTCCCCCACATCCTGATCGTTTCTGGATCGCCTTGGGGTGCTTGTGTTTCTGGTTCCCTTTATCACTGTGGGGTTGGGCGTATCTTAGCTTGCTATCTGCTGTGGGTAAACCTTCTCCTCCCAGTTCCCAATTTAATTGACTCCCCCTCTCATTTAACGATCTACGCTGCCATGTATCTTATCACCGGCTGTCTCTTCTCATGACTTGCAAATTCATACATCTCATCTATTCCTGTTTCTTGGTTCCCAGACATATTTTCACTGGAATTAGATCATCTAAAGTTTAGTGTCTTGCTGGTGTATTTTGTATGTCATCGGCTCCCCACACCCCACCGCGCCCCCCTTCCTATGCGGAAACACACAAGACGCGTTGTTGAGCCTCGATTCTGAACTACAGATGCTAATTCTATTCTAATTACAGAGAAGAATCGCTCTTCAGCGACCGAATCCGCGCGTGGTATCCTACAGGGTCTCGAAAATAAGGAATGCGTTATTGATTGGCCTCGTTTGCACTGTCAAGATATTGGATAAATTCCGTTTCAAGGGATATACTAGTACATCGCAGGCGGCACACGGAGTATAGAGGGCGGAATTGCTTCTTCTAAATCATGGCGACAGTTGTGGTGCAGCAGCAGACGCTGCGACACTCAACACCTCCCCCGACCGGCTTGACTCCCGCATTGAGTCTGAACAGAACTTCGTCTCCCATCCCAAACAAGCATATACCTGTTTGCCCCACGGGTCCCTCTCCAATTAATGCTCATGCACCATCTCCAGCTGCCAAAGACAGCTCAAACGAACAGACCTCATCGCTCTTATATCCACCTGATAAATCCCGGCGACTGACCAATTCACCTACGGTGTATACAATTGACCTCAAAACCCTGTCCGCTTCTTTGGAGCATTGGGCCGCCCAACCACTGCCAAATCCGGAATCGATGTTTCCATGGCTGCACGGGCTTCACCCAGATAATCACTTGCAACTGGGATTCTTTACGAAGGGAAAACGTTCTCTTCGTCGGACTCCGAGGTGCTGGCGGGGGATCACCATTGTCAAAGTCGGCGGTAATTTATCCTCCTGCAGGATCAAGGGTGCGGTAGCTCCAGAGGAGGTTCTGGCCCCGTCAGGAGTGGAATTCCTCGCGGTTGACCCTCGGGAAGGCTTCTCAGTGCGCAACTTCCAGATACAGACCGCAAAGTTGGCACCCTTATCTGACATTATCGTCTACGGTGAGAATAGTGCAACCCAGCAACAGATTCTGGATATTGCAAGGCGAATGGCAACGGCACAGCATAATTGGCGAATCAAGAACGACCCTGACCGTAACTTTCCTGCTTATAACACCTTTGTTCTTGATTGTGAGTAACATGGGTCCTACTTACGGGAAACTGCGAGCTAATCGATCACTAGGTCCCTTCTCTGAGGTTGAGAAGAGAGCGCCGCACTTGGTGGCTATCAATTCCAGTGGCCAGCTTACGGGACAGGTCGTGGACTTCTGTAAGTGACATATAGGATGCTCGCTGGTTGTCATTCTAACATGTTACTAGTCCAGTGGGAACGGTTGGAGATGTGTGAGATGTCCAAAGCCTCCGAAATTTCAACGAATGTCTGGCTTGGCCCTACACCCGATTACCTATTACGGCCTGGATCTTGCGGGCCTCCACCTACCGAGAACTTCGACCTCTTGATCGAGGCCAGCGAGCTCGCAAGTATTCCTGGCCCTCGCTTCCTGGCGAATCTCAATAAGCAACTCGAGGAAGGTCCACAGAAGTTGGAGTTTCCCTCATCCGGTTCGATCCTTTTGCCCTCAGGTGAAACCAGAGAGATCGATGATCTAGTGAACACGGTCCGCTGGATCTATTACCTGGCCAACCCGGATGAGCCAGACCAGAAGGCTGATGCGGATGGAGATATCCCAATGATCCCCCTCACCAAGACAGCCCGCAAAATCCTCATCCATTGTCCGGACGGCTACACTGAAAGCTCACTGCTAGCGATAGCTTATTTGATGTTTGCAGAGGGCATTTCGGCTCCGAATGCTTGGCTCAGACTGCACTGTGAGAAGAAGCGAAATTTCTTCGCCTACCCTTCTGATATTACCTTCATGAGCGGTGTACAAGCACGACTATTGCAGGAAAGCCCTGCAACTCGATCACACAAGATCAGGAGCCTTCCCGATCCTGCTTGGTTCAGATATTGCGATGGTTCCCTTCCAAGTCGCATTCTGCCGTACATGTACCTGGGCAACCTGTCCCACGCCAACAATCCGGAGATGCTTTCCGCGTTAGGCATCAAGCGCATCCTCAGCATAGGCGAAACCGTGACGTGGAATAACGACTCTGCTAAGGCGGACGAGAAGATCATTCTGCACATCACTGATGTTCAGGACAATGGGATTGATCCGTTGACACGGGCGTTCGATCGCTGTCTAGAATTCATTCGTAAGTTGATATGCTGCTGGCACCGATAGAACGAATGCTTATCAGGACTGGTCACTTAGGACAAGGAAAGCAGGATGGAATGGCCACCTTGGTGCATTGTCGCGTGGGTGTCTCACGTTCAGCGACCATCTGTATTGCCGAGGTGATGGCATCATTAGGCCTATCGTTCCCTAGGGCATAGTAGGTCCACTGGATCATATTACATGCGACTTACACTAACGTTTGCCCCAGCTGTTTTGTCCGAGCACGAAGGCTTAACGTAATCATCCAGCCTCATCTACGATTTGTGTAAGTCCCAGCTCTACACCTGCTAAGCATAATCCTGGACGCTGTTAGCTAACGGTATACTTTAGATACGAGCTTCTTAAATGGGAGGAGTTACAATTACAGAAGCGAAACAAGCCTGCAAGACGGGAACTAGAATGGGCTACCGTGGCTCGCGAGATCGCATTGATGAACAAACCGTATTCTAGACAGTGAAAGCGACTTCAATCATGCAGGAAACCTGCAGAAGTGTGACCCTGGGAGCTGTGCTCCACACGCCACATTCCGCCAGGTATCCTCTATACGGAGACAGTCCGCGTCTCCTGCAACAAAAGACAACAGATATGATGATGACCGATATGTTTGACATGAGGGCACGAACAACAGCTAAATGATCTACTTTCTTTCTTCGCAGTTCTTGATTTTGGGCGTTCGAGGGACTTAATCTAATGGCACTGAGATGTTTGATTACGCATCCAAATATATGTTATGTGTTGTGTGTATGTGTGGGATTTCTCCAAGGACGGCGTTATTGTGGCTTGGCCTAGGAATCGGCATGATGTCTATCGTTAAAGGGTCCACCTGCTTACTGCCATTGATGTTGGGTTTGATCCTGGTATATTTATGCAGCTCAGACGCGCCGTCGTCTATGTTCAATGCCATTTCGAAGTCTAATTCCTGAACACATACTTAGCTCTACTTTCACAGTACACTGTATGGCTATGAATAGTAACTCGTATCGCTGCCCTGGTAAGGTTCGTATCTGTACCACTGAACGAAGTTACTAAGTTTCAGAACTATACAGTAATAACCATGTTGTTCCGGATACAACCCTTTACCACATCCTTCAACATAAGAGCCAGATGTAGTAGTTTCGTTATTATCACACATGCATGAATACACGCACTCACAACCATGAAATAGATACCAGAACACAAATATCCAGCTAAATCAACACCGCTCAAAAACCCTATACAACCCCTTCAAATCCGCCACCTCGACCACCCCCTTCAGCAGCCGCGTCGTAGCAACCATCCGCGCCCTCAAAGCCGGGAATACCACATGTTCCAGCATCCGCGCCATCTGCGCCCGTCTCTGCGTGATGAACTCATCTTCCGTCTCCACTTCCCCTTCTGCTCCTGCATCATTACTCTTCTGCACATTCGGAGGCGGGGGCAACTGCTCAGGAGTATAGAAAGCCGCAAGCTCTCGCAGGAACGTGCGGAAGCATTCCTCCTCGCTTGTCCAGTCAACGTAGGGACCTAGTCTGAGGAGAAATCGGGGCAGTTTGCCTAGGCTGGGGAGGTAGCCTTTCAGGAGTAAGGGGATGGAAAGGAGGTCCCCGTCTGGTGAGATTTCGAGGGAGAAGTACTCGTTTAGCATTTCGCGGCGGTCGATGAGGGTTTCGGCGACGAGGTCCGGGGCGTTGGTGAAGATTTCGTTGGCTTCTTCTTCTGCTGCTGTTGATTCTTGGGACGATTGGGTGCGTTCGGTGTCTGCGGCGATGCGGAGGAGGTCGATGAGTTTGGGTGGTGGGGAGAGCTTGATGACGCCGAAGTTGGCGAAGTCTGTAAGGCCGATTTGGTAGAAAAATTCGGTGCAGAACATGCCGTAGTCGATTAGGTAGAGTTTGACGCCGGATTGGATGGCTGCGATTCGGCGGCGTTCGTCGACGAGCCCGACGTAGGTGTGGGAGGCGATGGTCTCGGTTAGGGTGTTGTGCATGGCGTTGCGGACGGAGGCGCGGAGGTTCTTCACGGATGTGAAGCTGATGCGGTGGGGTTCGCGGGAGGTGGTTTCGTATTGGAGGCCTTCGTCGAGGATGGTGGTGGTGGTGGTGTCTGCTTGGGAGGCTCTGGGCGTGTGAGGTGTGGCTGGGGTGAGCATAGAGGTGATTTTGCGGACTTTGGAGTCGGTGCGAACGAGATTGTGCTCGTATGGCTTTTTGGTCGTGGATGGGGTTTTGGGTACAATGTCTGTGCTGCCTTCGGCGTCGCGGTTTGCGGGCTCCATTGTTGTTACACCTGGGAGGAGGGTTTGGGTTAAGAAGGTCCGGCTTGAGTCGACTTGGGCCAGTTTGGAGCGGATCTCGTTGCAGATGCATTCGATGATTTCGTCTTCGTTGAGGAAATTCACTTCGCGCTTGGTTGGATGTACGTTGACGTCGACACGCTGTGGTTCAATTTCGAGGTCGATGTAGGCAAATGGGTGTCCTCCTTTGGGGAGGAAGCTGGAGTATGTTTGTTCGACTGCTCGCTTGATGGCTGTGGATTCGACCGAGCGGTGATTGATGAAAAGGAGTATGGTAGTTCTCTTGACATGGTAGTTCGCGTTCGTGGCAAAGCCAGATGAGCGAAAGCCCAACTTGTCATCTTCGACATTGAATTCGACAAGTTCGTTGGCAACTGCGCTGCCGTGGATTTGACGAATTCGATCTATTGTATTCGCTGCTGCTGGAGTGGAGACGCTGACGCCTGAATCACCATGCTTGCGGCAGGAGAAGGCCACACCTGAGCAATGGACGGAGTATCGGCCGACTACATCGAGGATTTTGGCATATTCTTCACTTGCTGATCGGAAAGCCCGACGTCTTGTCGGGACATTGTAGAACAGGTCCTCTACCTGGGATTCAGATGAGCTGTTGTACATTTAAAGATGAAGTAGTATCTCACTCACAGTTATTTGCGTGCCGCCGCGTCCTGCGGTGGCTTTGGGCGCAGCACTTTGTCCAGGTTTAGGGGGCACAAGCTTCCCATCGCTGTAGTGTGCTCTCCATGCGCAGCTGGATCCGGCAGTTTTTGTGGTCACGGTGAGATGGGCAATATGGCTGATACTTGCCAAAGCCTCGCCTCGGAAACCGTACGTGCCTATGGATGAAAGGTCCTCAAACTGCTTAAGCTTGGAGGTTGTGAATCTTTCACACAGGATAGGAAGGTCGTCTCTCTGTCTCTCACAATCAGCCACTTTATCGCTAAAGAATCATGCTTGCTCCACTTACGTCGATGCCATGACCATTGTCAGTAATCTGAAGGAGCTTCAATCCACCGTCTTTCACCAGAATCTCGATCGAGGTCGATCCAGCATCAACAGCGTTCTCGATTAGCTCTTTCAGCGCATGCATAGGGGCCACGATAATCTCCCCAGCTGCAATTTTGTTTACAACATCGGGGTCTAAGGCCTACGTAACGTTAATATCTAAGCGAAGATACGACTGGAAATGAGAACTGACTCTGATCCTTTTTGGTCTCTGTGGCTCCTCATTGTCCTCGGCAGATCTTTTCGTGCCTCGGGACTCTGTATGGTCCAGGTCCATCTGGGGGTCCATGGTTTGAGAGGAATGGAACAACTGAATCAGCACAAAATGTTGCTTTCCTGGTATTGTGCGCGACTATATGAACTAATCTGAGCCGCGGTGTTGGTATGAAGCAATGTTCCAACCACTGAGAAAGCACAGGATACTGATGGTGACAAAGAAGCTGTCAGCCCTGAAGAAATCAGCTATAGCTCGACGCCAGTCAGATGTATTGACCTGGCAGGCTTCTAGAAGCAGTGGATGTTGACTGGAGGCGGTGGAGAAAGACCGACCGAATGAATGGCTGAATAAATCGGGGATAAGCTGCGGAGAGTCCATGGCTGATTAGTCGCCGCGGTCATCCCGCAACCGTCGAACCTCCACCGCGTGGCCCCTTTCAAGATTCCATACCATCCATTCATTGCTCTTCCGCCCTCTCTTCAATGCTTACATCTGTCGCGCCAGCTCCAACGGAGCAGCTATTCTTATGTTTGAATAATGTGGCCCTCCAAACGGCCATTTTTGGCAGATGAGGAGCTTGGGAAGAAGGACGATGACCATCGGTCTCGGACAGCCCATAGCCAACCATGGCGCTCAAAGCAATGGAAACCACCACGGCCGCGACGATTCATGTTAGGCATTGTGGCACTGTATTTACTTTATCTGTTCTTCAAAAACATGCCAACTGATCTTGCTCCTGCTCCGGAGCGGTTCAACCCTGCATTGGCTCAAGCGCGACAGGCCGCACTTCGATTCCAGCAAGAGCACCTGCAACAACAATCGCAGCAGCAGGAGCAGCAGGAGCAGCAGGAGCTTCAACCTCCACTATCGGGCGCTCCTCCGCAAGGCCCTCCCGAGAGAAATGAAGCCGACGCAAAGCCCAGTGATGAACTCTATTACAATGGAAAGATCAACTTCTACTATTTGGCTAAGTCACTACATCGGTTTCAGGGACAAGTCTCCCGCTATCAGAAGCCAACTAGTCACTCCATTGTCTTTGCTGCTGCAAGCTTGGAAAGCGTGTCGGATCTCCTTCCTCTTGCCTGTCAGATGGCAGGGAGGAAGCTTAACGAGGTACACATGGTGCTGCTGGGAAGAGACGACGTGTCAGTCGAAGGCATTCAGCGTGTCAATGGTATAGATAATGCGAATTGTCCAGTCAACTGGCATGGTACGTTTTGCTCCTATCAACCCACCATAGTCTTCCTCAAAATACTCATTTATTTGCACTGCAGATGCTAGGCCAGACTATGCACAATGGTCAACAGATGCCCGTATGGAGAGAGCGGTGGCGGCGGGTCTCACTTATGTCCGCTCCTACCTCCTTCCGCAAGTAATCCTGACACAAGGCGAGCAGATGGAAGAACTTTTCTTCTGGCGCGGCGTGCAAGGTTGGGCAGATGAATCAGGTGTTCCCCATGTCTCTCTCCCTAGCGCAGCAAGGGATCTCATGTGGATGTCAACCCTGGACAGTGGCGCCCTTCAAGGTAACCTTCGAGATTTGTCGGTCAATGTCTAACTCCGTGCTAATTCTTTTTACACAGCCTGGAATAGCGTTCAAGTTGAATTTCTTGTTCATGCTCCTTCTGAGTCGTCTGGTTCCCTGATCAGGTTGCTCCGGACGTTGCAAAATGCGGACTATCTTGGCGGGACACCTAGCTTGACGATTGAATTGCCCCCTCAAGTAGACCCAGAGCTACTTCGCTACATTAAGTCGATAAAATGGCCTCCTCATTCTTCTGGAAAGGTCACTCTCCGCCGTCGAATCCAGCCACATGACATGAACTCCGCCGAAGCCTCCTTGAAGTCTGTTGAGGCCTTCTATCCTAGGGACCCGGCTGTGTCCCACGTGCTTGTGCTTTCTCCACAGACGGAGCTAGCCCCATCATTTTATCATTATTTGATGTATACCATGCTAAAATACAAGCATTCCCGCACCAAACAGCTGTCTAGCAAGCTTATTGGCATCTCGCTTGAGCTTCCGTCTTCTCTTTTGACTGACGGCAAACCATTCGAACCACCAGAAGCTGACAGCAACCAGGTCTCCAGTCCGGGCGATGGGGAGTTATTGCCTTTATTTCTTTGGCAGGCCCCCAACAGTAATGCAGCTCTATATTTCGGCGATAAGTGGGCCGAATTTCACGAGTTCTTATCAAACCGGTTCATGGTTCAGGAAAGTATGGGCCAGCAATCACCCCAGGAGAAGCTCATATCGAAGAAATACCCAGCCGTGATGGAGTACCTCCTTGAGTTTATCCGAGGCAGAGGCTATTACCTGCTTTACCCGACATTTCCTGCCAAGGGGAGTTTTACCCTTGCTACGGTGCACAACGAACTATATCATGTTCCCGAAGAGTTTGTTGAGGATGATTCACCTCAGCTCACCGAACCGTCACCAGAAGCGATAACAGACCCCTCCAAGCCGCTTACACCAGGTCCTGCGGAAGGGCTCGGAGTTGTTGAAAAGCCACTTAGTCGAGCCTCAACAGTAATGCCGCTTCTTGAACGATTTTCCTTCAAGCTGCCTAGCATTGATCACTTGCCATTGTTGTCCTACAGCGGTGAGAAGCTCTCTGGCTATGCTTATAGCCGGGACCTCAATGAGTACAGGGAATGGTTCCGCACTCGCCATGGGGGATGTGCCGATGGAAGCCTCAGCAGCCAAACGGGTTCAGGGGGCTTATTTTGTCTGGGCAGATGATATTCGCTGTATGTAATGATGCATGGTCTGGGGCTATAAAAAGCTGCTGCGGCTCATACCCCGTGTAATTCGTTCAACAATCAAGTGAGATTTTTGTCAGTACATTGGTAGAACATTCCAATCGATGCCTTAAGGCTGAAATTGTAGTAGTTAGTTAATCTCTTGGCGGGCGCTGTCTTACATAAGCGGTGGGAGCTCCACAGGAGCGCAACGCCCGAGCGGCGACGAAGAGCGAGCTCTCTCTGTTTCCCATCAACAAGCTTATAACCCAATCCCAACTTCATCGCCTAGAGTGAGGAGGCTTATCGCATCAAAGCTCCCACTCTCACCCTCATCACTCGCGTTTTCTAAATTTCCCGTCTATCCGCGTTCCCGAACACACCCCGACTACTCGCCATATAACCGTCAGAGATGGCGCAAGACGGCGAGCGGTCAGCTCCCGCCGACAAGGGCAAGGGCAAGGTTGACGATATCAAGGAGTTGTCTGGAGGAAAGAAGACAGCGGCTGATGAGAAGCCACAAGCTGATGGCAAGCAGAAGGAGGACGAGTCGAAGGAGGGTAGGTGGATATGTCGAGATCGAGCCAGGCCGCGGACCTCCCGACGCCGCACCTGACATCACTAACGCCGTGCTCTGATTGAGGTGCTAACACGATGGATATTACAGAAGAACTCAGTGAAGAGGATCAGCAGCTGAAGAATGAGCTGGAAATGCTCGTGGAGAGGTTAAAGGTACGGGGATGAAGCTGTTCTGTTGGGGTCCCGAGCGATGACGTTAACTCTCAACCTGCCATCTAGGAGCCCGATACCTCGTTGTACGCCCCTGCCTTGGACGCGATTAAGAACTTCATCAAGACCTCGACATCTTCTATGACTGCTGTTCCCAAGCCCTTGAAATTTCTAAGACCGCATTACGATGAGCTCACGGAGCTCTATGAGAAGTGGGCGGCCGGCCCGGTTAAGGTTCGTTGCCCGTCATGCAGACCATCCTATCAACCTAACCAAGTATGTATCTCTAGGACTCGCTCGCCGATATGCTCTCGGTTCTTGGCATGACCTACGGAGATGAGGAGAAGCTCGAAACCCTGAAGTACCGCCTTCTCACCAAGTCCGAAGACCTCGGTTCCTGGGGCCACGAATACATCAGACACCTGGCGCTGGAGATTGGGCAAGAGTACCAAAACCGGCTTAACGCTGAGAAGGATGTACAGGACTTGATCGATCTGTCGCTGTCTCTTGTTCCCTACTTCCTGAGCCACAACGCCGAAGCCGATGCTGTCGACCTTCTCAGTGAGCTCGAGATCATCGAGGAGATCCCGCGCTTTCTGGACGAAAACACATACGGAAGGGTCTGCTTGTACATGGTCAGCATGGTCAACCTTCTCACATACCCCGAAGACCAGCAATTCCTTCGTACCGCCCATGAGATCTATGTCCGCTACAAGGAGCTCACCAAGGCCGTTGTTCTTGCTATCCGTCTGAACGACATTGACCTCATTAAGAGCGATATTAATGCCACTGAGGATAGGTCGCTCAAGAAGCAGATGGCGTTCCTTGTTTCCCGGCAACAAATATGGCTTGACCTTCCTGAGGAAGAGGAAGACCAGTCCTTCATGGACAGCTTGAACAACACCTCCATTCCAAAGCACTTCAAGTCTCTTGGAAAAGAGCTCAACATCCTTGATCCCCAGATGCCGGAAGACATTTACAAGACCCACCTCGAAAGCAGCCGCGGTGCTGGCCTTACAAATGTTGACTCGGCCAGGCACAACCTCGCCAGTGCCTTTGTCAACGCCTTCGCCAACGCTGGATATGGCAACGATAAGATGATGCTTGTGGAGGGTGACAAGGGCCCCTGGGTCTGGAAGACCAAGGATGACGGCATGCTGTCGACGACTGCTTCGATGGGCATGCTTCTGCACAGGGATGTCGAGATTGGTCTGGACAAGATCGACAGGTATACCTACGCCTCGGAGGATCAGATCAAGGCGGGTGCATTGCTTTCTATCGGTATCCTCAACTCGGGTGTGCGGATAGACTCCGACCCTGCTTTGGCTCTCCTCAGCGACCCCGACAATCTCGAGGCCAAGAGTGTGCCCATGAGAGTTGCTTCTATCATGGGTCTCGGTCTGGCTTATGCCGGATCGAACAAGGAGGAGTTGCTTGAGGTTCTACTCCCCATTGTCGAGGATGGGTCCTTGGACATGCAGCTGTCTGCCATGGCAGCTGTATCCCTGGGTCTTATCTTTGTGGGATCTTCTAATCACCAGGTCAGTGAGGCCATTGCCACCACATTGATGGACGAGGAGCGGCAGAAGCAGCTCAAGGATAAGTGGACTCGCTTCATGGCCCTGGGTCTGGCGCTCCTTTACTTCGGTCGTCAGGAAGAGGTCGACGTCATCCTTGACATCCTGAAGGCAGTCGATCACCCTATGGCTAAACCGACCTCGGTCCTTGCTTCCGTCTGCGCCTGGGCGGGTACTGGCACCGTCCTGAAACTGCAGGAGCTCCTCCACATCTGCAATGATATTATCGACGAGACTGAGGAGAACAAGGGTGATGAGCTTGTTCAATCGTATGCTGTTCTGGGTCTGTCGCTCATTGCTATGGGTGAGGAGGTCGGGCAGGATATGATCTTGCGGCAGTTCGGCCACCTGATGCATTACGGTGCCAGCAACATCCGCAAGGCTGTTCCCCTTGCCATGGGCTTGATCACACCCAGCAACCCTCAGATGAAGGTTTACGACACTCTGTCCCGGTACAGTCACGACACCGACAACGATGTCGCTATCAACGCCATTTTCGCCATGGGTCTTTGCGGCGCTGGTACCAAGAACGCCCGTCTGGCGCAGCTGCTTAGGCAGTTGGCCAGTTACTACCACCGCGACCAGAACACTTTGTTCATGGTCCGCATTGCCCAGGGTCTTTTGCACATGGGCAAGGGTACAATGACCCTGAACCCCTTCCACACAGATCGCCAGGTCCTCTCGCGCGTATCAGCCGCAGGTCTGCTCACCGTCCTGGTGTCTATGATCGATGCCAAGCAATTCGTCCTCGCCGAACACCACTACCTCCTCTACTTCCTCATCACCGCCATGTACCCACGCTTCCTTGTCACCCTCGACGAAGACCTGCAGCCTCTCACCGTCAATGTCCGGGTCGGTCAGGCCGTGGACGTTGTTGGCCAGGCGGGTCGCCCTAAGACCATCACTGGTTGGCAAACACAGAGCACGCCGGTGCTGCTGGCCTACGGCGAACGTGCAGAGCTCGAAGACGAGCAGTACATTCCTCTCAGCAGCACCCTAGAGGGTCTGGTCATCTTGCGCAAGGTAAATAATCCATGATAGTAATATGATAAACCATGATGCTAATGATCTGACAGAACCCCAACTGGGAAAGCTCCGACTCGGTTTAATGGTCCTTCGACGTGACACGACTTTGTGGGTGAGCTGGGCAAGGGGCTTGCTGCTCAGGTACTGTGTTTTCATGTAATCAGCACGAATTGGAATATAGCAGGCACCGATTGTCATTATATTCAATCTATCAATTAGACTGGTGGATGTGGCACGGGTGATTAATGCTAGTATGACTTCTAGGCTTATATATGTCCGAGAAACCTCAATTGAGACAAATTCTTTCGCCAATAGACTTTAATTAGTAGTAATAATACTAGTAGTACTGCTATGAAGTGATTCTTCGAGCTACTAGTACTATTTTCTAAATCTGAAGCCGTTCCTCGACACTCGTCCGTAGTAGATGTATATATCTCGCAGTCTAACTAGTAAATTCCTGGGTTCGAAAGGGGATGAGCAACTTCAGTTAAATTCATAGATGGGCATCAAACAAGTCAAGTAGACATACCTTTACGGTTTACAACTAAACCAGTAATTCGTTATATTCTCTTTTGGATATTTTCGTTGAGCAACCAACTACTCAGAACTGTATATTCTGCAAAACCTTGGAGACATCCGAAATAGGAAACTAGGGCATAGGGCAGCGGCATCCTGACTTTTCCGCGCATCAATGTAGTGGTCGACGCCTTCATCGACAGCGCAGACTCACTTTTCACGCTATACGCAGTCGGTAGCTTAACTTGTGAGCCGATTTAGACATCGAACACACTGCATCATGAAGCTCGATCCGAAAGCGATCCGCTACCTCACCTCTGAGGACTTCCGCGTTCTCTCCGCGGTATGCCCCTCCCCCGCCCTCTGGTCGCAGCCTATTGTCTGACAGCTAACAGAACTGTGTCGCAGGTTGAACAAGGAAGCAGAAACCATGAAGTCGTGCCCACGCCTCTGATCGCGCAGATTGCTGGCCTCCGCGGTGGCAGCGGAGTGCACCGGTCTATCTCCAATCTCGCCAAGACTAACCTGATCGCTAAGGTTAAGAATGCGAAATGTACGGTTGTCGCCTTTGTTGCTGTACGGAACTGAGCATAGGCGAAGATTTTACTGACAAGTGCTTGGTAGATGATGGATACCGTCTCACCTACGGAGGTCTCGATTACCTCGCCCTCAACGCCCACCAGAAGCAAAAGTGCATTTACTCCGTCGGTAACCAGATTGGCGTTGGCAAGGAGTCCGATATTATCGTCGTCGCCGGTCACGATGGAACACAGCGCATCTTGAAGATTCACCGGCTCGGTCGTATTTCTTTCCGTACCGTCAAGACAAACCGTGACTACCTCCGACACCGTAACACTGGCTCGTGGATGTACATGTCGCGCCTAGCGGCGATGAAGGAATATGCCTTCATGAAGGCCCTACGAGAGAATGGCTTCTCCGTCCCCGAACCCATTGCCCAGAACCGCCACACCATCGTCATGAGCTTGATCGATGCGTTTCCGCTACGACAGATCTCCAAGGTCGCCCATCCCGCATCACTGTATTCGGAGCTGATGGATATGATCGTGCAGCTGGCGCGGTTTGGTCTGATTCACGGTGACTTCAACGAGTTCAACATCCTTATCAAGGAAATAGAGGATCCGGATGCTAAGGGGAAGGGCCGTGAGGATGACGAGGATGATGAGAATATCCGGTTGGTGCCAGTCATGATCGATTTCCCTCAGATGGTGTCGATCGACCACCCTAATGCGGAGATGTACTTTGACCGTGATGTCAACTGCATCAAGCGCTACTTCCAGCGCAAGTTCCACTTCACTAGTGATGCTCCCGGCCCTTTCTTCAAGGATGCGAGGAAACAACTCATCCAGAACCCCGGGAAGCGGTTAGATGTGGAAGTTGAGGCGTCAGGATTCTCGAGGAAGATGGCACGCGAGCTGGAGAACTACATGAAGGAGGTTGGCGCCAATGGCGACAACGATGAAGACAAGGAGAGTGAGGAGGAGGAAGAAGAAGAAGAGGAAGAGGAGGAAGGCTCCGGCTCTGAAGGGGAGGAGAACGAACAATCACAGGAGGTGGACGAGAGTGCCCGGCGACTTGGGAACTTGCAGGTATCGGAAGGGCAGTAAACAGGACACTAGTAAATGATAGTAATGACCATGACGAATATAAAATTATTTCTCATTCAATTTTATTTCAAAATGAACAAAATCACAATATCCTCGTACTTATAATATTCTCCAGGACCTTTTGCAAGAACTATTCCTACCCCGAAAACTACACCCAAATCACACTACGGTACCCGACGCGGCCAACCACGCAATTTCACGTTTGCTCCCGACGAACTTTCCGCCGGGGCATATCAAATCAAATCAATCTTCCCTCACGAATACCGTCATCACCACCATCACCATCACCTCAATCGGACCCATTCAATCCACACACCCCCCAAAAATGGTCCGACGATTCTCCAAGTTTCCCAAAAAGCCCGCCGACTGGGTCGGTCCCGCGGCGCCTCTGTCCGAACGGAAGCAGATCTTCCTGTACGTTGCTCCATCCTATATACAACCACTTCATAAAGAACAATGGGGGTAAAAAGAGAGAATACGCTAACAATTTGATTCTCAATGAAATTAGTCCCGACTTCACAATCGCCCTAATCCGCACGCCGTTCCTCCCTCCCCGCTACGCCACCTTCTACGTGCCGCTCAACTTCAACAAACTGGATATGCGCGATTACCTGCAGCGACTGTACGGCGTGGGAGTCGTCAGCGTGCGATCATTCGTCGAGCAACAGAAACTGACGAGGTTGAAGTCCCTGGGTCGTTATGGATATGGCAAGATTCGTCGTCCGCAGTCGAAGAAGAAGATGACGGTGGAGATGAAGGAGGCGTTTGTTTGGCCCGAGGCACCGAAGGATATGGCTCCGTATGTTCCCCCCCTTTTTTTTTTCTCTGTGCTTGTGATTTTTTGGTGATGTTGGTGAGGAGCTGGCGGGCTTTTTGGAAACAATTACTGACTATATGGGTGTTTTTTTTTTGCAGATGGGAGAAAGACCAGTTCTTCAAGGCTCAGAAATACCAGGAGGAGATCCAGGATAAGCAGAAGCCGGATGCGGGAATGAAGGCGGATGAGAAGGAGAGGGAGGTTTATAAGGAGGATGCGAAGAAGTTGTTGGAGGGTGCTAAGCCGTGGAGGCCGACTTGGAAGGCTTTGGGGTTGGGGCATTATGAGAGGCCGTTGGTTAAGTCGTGATCTTTTTTATTGATTCATTGATATGTTGATTTAGAAATTTGTTGCTTGTTTGGTATATCAGGGTTCAAGTTAGACAGTTTGTGATTGATGGCTGTCGTCGTGTATTATATTTATATCACTACCTACATGTGTGTGTGTTCAATACTATCCTTTGTGTTTGGGATGAGCTGGGTGATTGAAATAGTATTTGGTTGTAACTGACAGATAACTATGTGTGAAATTGAGGATATGTTGACGCTGGTAAAGGAAAGTGGTCGCTGCGCTTAGAAGGACAATAAGAGAGAACAAACAATAAAGCACAAGTACTATCTACACGGACCATTGGGTCGTGTTGTGATTGAAGAGTGAGTGAGTGGAGAGAGCCCTTACAGCCGGCTCTCGATGAAGTTGGTGTGCTGACCAGGCCAGTGGGCATCTGGCCACACCTGTCGGATAGCTTCCCAGATATGCCTGTCAAATATTAGCAATATGCAGCAGCAAGTAGGGATGATGGAAATACTCACGTTACATGAACAATTTCGAGTCCTTCGCTGACCTCCTGCGGCACGTCCTTGACATCCTTGCGGTTGTGATGGGGCAAGAGGACGGTCTTGACGCCGGCGCGGTGCGCACCGATCAGCTTCTCCTTGATGCCGCCAACAGGCATCACCTTGCCGCGGAGCGACACTTCGCCGGTCATGGCAACACTGGGAGGTACTGCCTTGCCGGTGAATAGCGAGATCAGACCCATCGTGTGTGCCAGGCCTGCCGAGGGGCCATCCTTCGGGATGGCTCCGGACGGGCAGTGGACGTGCAGGCTGCGGTTCTTCATGATATCCTCAGTGGGATCCGCAGTCAGTCCAAGCTCAAACGCATGGGCTTTCACCCATGTCAGAGCCACCTCGACACTCTCCTTCAGCACGTCACCTAGCTTTCCAGTGAGCTGGACCCGGCCGTTGCCCGGCATGTCTGCAACCTCGATGAATAGAATGCTGCCTTGACCTCCAGTGGAATACGCGACAAGTCCAGTGACAACACCGGGACGACCATGCTTTTCGGCAATTTCTTCCTCAAAGCGCTCGATACCTAGTATATCTTCCAACTCGTCCATGCTCACCATGGGGTTGTACGCATCAAGTCGGCCTGCATCGCCCGCATGCGCAAACTGGACGGCCTTGTATCGACAGACCGAGCCAAGCTCACGCTCTAGGTTACGAACACCCGACTCTCTGGTGTAAGACGTGATGACTTTGTCAATCACCTCGTCAGACAGAACGACTTGGCCATCCGAAAGCCCATTCGCTCTGATCTGCTTGGGAATGAGGTGTCTCTTGGCAATGTGTCGCTTCTCAACCGTAGTGTAGCCAGACAGAGAGATGGTTTCCATCCGGTCGAGTAGGGGTGCCGGAATAGTGTCCAAAGAGTTGGCAGTGGCAATGAAGAGCACCTTGCTCAGGTCAATGGGAATGTTGATGTAGTGATCCGAAAATGTATGGTTCTGCTCAGGATCCAGGACCTCGAGCATGGCTGCTGATGGATCTCCTTGGAAATTGGCGCCTCCGACCTTGTCAATCTCGTCGAGCAAGAATACTGGGTTGGCAACGCCGACCTTCTTGAGACCACTGACAATCAGTCCCGGCATCGCAGCAACGTAGGTCCGGCGATGGCCTCGGATTTCAGCCTCGTCTCTAACGCCACCCAGAGAGATCCTGTGAAACTTGCGACCGAGCGATGAGGCCACTGACCGTGCCAAGCTGGTCTTACCAACGCCTGGTGGTCCAACAAGCAGGAGGATGGGCGACTTGTCGCCCATGCGACGAGTCTTCAGCATATGCAGCTTGGTCTCAACAGCGACTCGATCCGTTTCGGACAATACAGGTACCTCCTTCTCGAGGTCGCCTCCATCGGACGCCTCAAGCTCTTTCGACAAAGACTCAATCTGGCGCTCAACGTCTCTGTTGGTAGACTGCTTCAGTCGGAGCACGGCCAAGTACTCAAGGAGCCTCTTCTTGATCTTCTCCAAACCATAGTGGTCATCGTCTAGCTGCTTCCTAGCCCTCTTCAATGTCTCCGGTCCAAGCTGGTCCTCGGTCATCTTAGTCCATGGGATATCCGCGATATTTTCGAGGTAGGTCCGGCAGACACCGTACTCAGCATTTGCCGGGTTCATCTTACGAAGACGTCGCAGCTCCTTGTCGGCAACCTTTCTAGCCTCAGGGCTGAGCTGGGCCTCTTGCAGCCTCTGCTGCAGCTCATCGACCTCGTTTGATTCCTTGTCATCGCTGTCATTGTTTCGACCGGCTGACAACCCGGGTGGCGTCAGTCCGCTGAGACCAGCCATCGCCTTTCTTGCCAGAATCTCACGGTCACGAGGATCGATCTGGTTAATATCGAACCCAGAGCTAGGAAAGCTGTTGGTAGTGATTGTAGTGACCTTCACATTGCTCTTGATGCTCTGTAATTGCCTAGTTAGAATCTCAACAACTCTCTCTAGTCTGATCTTGACGTCAAGCGAAGCTAAGATCCGAAGCTTTTCTTCGAAGCCGGAGTCGGCGACATCCGCCATAAAATCGGCCAGTCTACCCGCATGGGAGACATCTGACTTGGTAATGAACAGTTCGAACTTCCGGGCAATGAGTGGCGAAAGGCGGCTTCCAGGAGAAGGTAGTAAGGAAGACAATCGCAGCAAGGTCAGGAGCTCGCGAGATAGTTGTCGCAGCTGTTGGAATAACTCTACTGTTTCAGCATCGCCGGAGACTGTTTCTAGAAATGACCAGATTAGACACTCGTCCAGATAAGAAGTAGCAACAACAGCGCAGAGCAACAAAAGAAAACCGACCTTTCTCATCATGAACAATAGCTTCAGCCTCAAAGTACGGCCTTTCCTTCAAGACGCGCCTAACAGTGAACCGCTGGACACCCTGGACCACGAGAGCCGGCTCCGAATAGGCACGGCGCTGGATACCAATCACTTTACCAACGGTACCATGACGAAACAGATCCTCCTTTCTGGCTTGTCCAGCATCAATCATCTCAAACTCCTCCCTCCGGTCATCATCCAAGCTTCCGTCATCGATGAGTCGCTGACCGTCCTTGCTCAGATAAGGTGAGCTGAGGGGAACGCATCCGAAGGTGATAGGCGTTCCATCGCGCTTCGCCACGGCCGATCGATCAACGATTGTCGACAGTAAATTGGCGAGATCCGGGCGATTCGAAACAGGAATCCGTAGCGTAATGCCAGGAAGTAGGACCGATCCTTTGGGCAGCGGAACCAAGGGGAGCTTGGTTGTTCTGCCGCTGTTGGAACCCATCTCGGTACGCCAGAACACAAAGGCACACACTCAGTGGCGATAACAAGATTGAAGTTGATGGAGAGGTGAAATGAAAGGTTGGTGTCGTCTGGGGAACGATGGTAGATCAGGTCGACAGCGCACGGGGCTGTCGTGGCGGTCGGGTTATAAGGCAACTAGTAAAGGTGAGGTTCCACTGTTCCAGAACCCCGTCGATAGATGAAGGCGTGACTCTGGGGAGGAGATCCAATCCGATAAGCGCCCTTCTCTCCGATGCCGAGGTTCGCACGGGGCAACGCCAATCCCCCCGTCTGCGGAAACCGGAGTCCTGCAGCACAGCTTCCGCTCTTCCAGAACATACCATGGCAGGCTGTGAGTCTCTGAAGACATTGTGACCAATCTATTCCGTATTTTTCTCTACAGAATTTCCGAAGAAAAGTACATTGACCGGGGCTAATCAGCGTGATGTGGCACTCGATGCCCCAGAAGCACGAGACCCGCGAAGAAAGGCGGTGTCTCCTCATCCGGTAACATTACCCGGTTGTATAATTACCGCCGGGGGCTGGGCCGAGTCGTATGACAAACGCAAAATACGAGTAAAATACCCAGTGTCAAATGTCAAGATTGTCTCTTGAAACATTTCCCCTCAATGCTTGAGAGCCGTGCAGCCCACTCTTCTGTTTAGTACTTCGACGCCCGCAATATTCTTCGCCTAGATCACGGTAAAATATACCTCAGTCCAACTCTCTCCCTAGAATTCCAATCGCTCCCTGCATACACCAACTATCGTCGCAATGGCTTCTGCCCCGCCCCACGCCACCAACCCCTCATCGCGCAAGACCTTCACCATTGGCACGCGCAAGTCCAAGCTTGCTCTGCTTCAAACGGACCTGGTTCAAGCGGCGCTCAAGCAAACATGGCCTGACTATGAATTCAAGATCCATTCCCGAGAGACCGCAGGCGACCAGAACACGACCATTGCGCTCCGTGACTTCACGACCAAGAACCTGTGGACCCAGGAACTGGAGGACCTTCTGATTGCTGGCCAGGTCGACTTTATTGTACACTCTCTCAAGGGTACATATCCCCCGCTTGTTCTTTATCTCGCCTTAAGAAATGAACACTGACTTATCTCTATCATTGCAGATGTGCCGACTCTCCTCCCCTCCTCCTGCACCCTCGGCCCTATGATGAAGCGCGAAGACACAAGAGACGTCCTGGTCATGAAGAAGGGCCTTTCATACAAAAGTCTGGCCGAGCTGCCCGAAGGCTCCGTTGTCGGTACCTCCTCCATCCGTCGTACCGCCCAACTTGCCCGTCGCTACCCCCACCTCAAAGTCATGGATGTGCGCGGTAACATTGGCACTCGGTTGTCGAAGCTGGATGCAGAGGATGGCCCTTTCACGTGTCTCATCCTGGCTGCCGCTGGCTTGCTGAGATTGGAGCTGGGCGATCGTATCACCAGCTATCTGGACTCGAAGAACGGGGGAATGCTCTATGCTGTCGGTCAGGGTGCTCTCGGCATTGAGATCCGGAAGGATGACCAGCAAGTGCTGGACATGCTACAGAACATCGGTCATAAGGAGACCACTTTTGCTAGTTTGGCAGAGCGCAGCCTTCTGCGTACTCTTGAGGGTGGATGCAGTGCGCCGTTGGGTGTCGAGTCCGAATGGGTCAATGGTGCTTTGAGGATGCGCTCCATTGTGGTTAGTGTGGATGGTAAGGAGAGCGCTGAGGTTGAGATCGATGGGGCTGTTGATTCGCCTCAGGCTGCGGAGGAGTTCGGTGTTACTGTGGCTAAGGCGTTGGTCGAGAAGGGCGCCGGCAAGATTCTGGAGGAAATCCAGCGCAACAAGCAGACTGCTTAGATATAGAAGCTCTAAAGTCTATGTGGTGGAGATGCTGGTCTTCTCCTTCACGGGAGATATGATGATACAATGGACATATATAGATGGATACCCATATGAAAAAAAGAAGAATGTTACGTGTCTGCTGAAGATACTTCTCAATTACAACTGCCTTGCTGAGTACCAGTAGGCTTTCTGGAAGATTAATGACAGAGTGTGCAGTACTATTTTGTCATTTGGTACTCGTATCATGATATTGGCCAACTTGAATGGCCAATCAGCCGTTAGAGACATATATATATATATTTCATGCACATCAACCCCGATTCAATGTATTGCCAGAGCCTCTTGGGTTCGCCTCTTTATACTCGTCCCAAGCTCTGGCCTTCATTGTTTCTTCATCAGCCAAGTCCATGTCATCTTCGTCAACCTCAGGCTTTATGCCTGACTTCTCTCCCCCGCCTTCGATGACGTTACCCCTCCTTTTCTCCTCTTCAAGATATTCATCAATCGTCATAGTGGGTAGATTATGTCCCGATCGGAACACCCCTTGCTGGAGCTGCGTCCGGCGATCAAGCAACGTGAATGGTTGCATAGGCTTGCCCTCCTTGCTCAGGATAGGTCCGAACTTCCCTCCTCTCAGCAGTTCGGCAATCGGACGATCTAGTCGCTCGGAGTAGCTCGACTCGCTTGCCTGATTCCGCCGACGTGGATCATCCTGCAATGACTCAGCGGGGTTTGGCGGAGCACTGCGGATGGTTGAAAGCATAGTCAGCTCTTGCGACAGCAGATCTAAGGACTGGAATGACTGGTGGATGTAGAGGTTGATCTCGGCGAGGTAGAGTTTCCGGACATCCTCTTCGTCGCTTTGTAGCCGGCTTTGGTTATTCGCAAAATACTTGAGAAATTGTAAGTAGATCGCTCGGTATCATAAAATGAGCAAAGCCTATCCAACCTCTAATTTCTGCTTCAGCTCCTTCTCCTCCTTGAATCTGTTTATCTTCACTTCTCGGCGGGTCGCAGCATCATTGGTTGTAGTCAGGGAAAAAGAGGTGGGGTTCGAGGTGTAACGTTCAAAGAGCTTCTTGTCTTTTTCGTTGAGGACGTCGTAATCGTCTAGTCGGGCGAGGAAGCGTTCATATTGCCCAAGCGCACGTCGGAGGAGAGCTTCGCGGTCCGAGCTGTAGGTTCTTTGGAGAAGGTCCGCAAGATGATACTCTACCGTAAGGTATCTAAAGGTAGGCAAGAAATTAGCGCATCCTCATGCAGCTCCGCCCAGGTATGTCATAGCTATACTGGATATCTGTCGTGGAGATGTCCTCCAAAGGTTCGTTCGAGCTGAACAGAGATAGCAAGCCCACTTGCCGCTGGCATTCCTCAAGCTTGGCTATTGTTGCGTTGACATCACTGCGGTATGCATCCGTGTTGCTGTCGGGGCGGGCTTCTAAAGCAGACTTTTCAGCTTTCGCTTCCGCAAAAAGGGTTCGTAGATTTTGCGGCTGCTCCATTGCGCTGCTTCACGGGATTGTGAGGGGTAATGTTTGTATGAATTCAAAAGCTCCGCTGGAGAATGACTGCCGATCGGCAGATATGAGGGCTGTTTCATACACCGGCGTTTCTTTCTTACATTAATTACTGCCCAGTATCCACCTCACTAAGCTAAGCACGGCATAAGTAGTGCCACGTGATATGTGCATACCATAATGCATGGTTTCATCTTTGATCGGTAAAAGGAGGATTACTTACGAAATGGCTGGGTAATTTTACACTATTGCGAGAAATATCTACTGGAGTCAGGAAAGCAACGTAAAAGGTCTGAGCAATATCTGGAAAAATCCATGCATGGATTGCCCCGCGTATATAGCCTTTGCTCTGCGGTGCTTCCCTTCTCGGAAGTATATATAGTGACCCGTCTTGTAGAACTTACCACTCCCAGTACTCCTATGGAAATGAAGTATCTTGTTGAAGCAACTCGTTGCTTAATAGCTTTCACAACTATCAGCATTCAACAATCCTTCATCTAATTGCTGTCACACATATCAACCTTGACCAACTAACAGGGGTGAAAGCAATAGCCGGTCTCCATCTTCCGCTGTTTGTCTCCGTTTGTGACACGACCACCGGCTGCCAGTGACTGCCCCCATTGACGTATTCACATCCTTTTTTATTTTTTACTTATTATCTTCACTTACTGCTATCAATGGGAAACACAGTCTCCTCGCATCTTCGAAAGTTGATTCAGAATTGAGCAGTTTTTTGCTTCAGAACTAAGCGTAGGATAAGACCACAATGCCATCAGCCCACGCTTTCAATATGGGAGTAGATTCCGATCTTCTTGGGCCTGATCAGAATCTACCCGTGGAAACAATAGAAGGGCGCGCCGTGACCATATCTGAGGATATACTACAGGAAGATGACAGATCATCGGATGAATCCGACAATGACGAGCACGAAGACCAGAGCAAAGCAGGGGTTTCACAGCAACGTATTACCCAGAACGCAAAGTTCAAAGACCTGTCAGTACTTGAGTTCATAAATCGAGCATGCAAGAGCGCTAATATCCATCAAGTCTTGCACAGCGTGCTGATACAGGCCCCATCCCTGACAATAAACTCACCCATGACCTGCCAGATGCCCAGCTTTCTACTGCTCACTTGGTAGCGAAACAAGACCTCGGAATCGGTACGCTGGACCCAAGAGAGTACCAATTGGAACTATTTGAGAGGGCGAAAGCGCAGAATACAATTGCTGTACTTGATACGGGTACTATCCTCACACAAAGATGAGTTGACTTGATACGAGCTAATGATAATGTAGGCTCTGGGAAGACTT
Source organism: Aspergillus piperis CBS 112811 (assembly GCF_003184755.1). NCBI lineage: Eukaryota > Fungi > Ascomycota > Eurotiomycetes > Eurotiales > Aspergillaceae > Aspergillus > Aspergillus piperis. The sequence goes on from NW_020291607.1 coordinate 777,779, forward strand.
TGATCGCAGTGTTGCTACTTAAACATACACTGGAAAAGGAATTGAATGATCGCGCGGAGGGGAAGCAACATCGAATAGCCTTTTTCCTTGTGCGTTTCGCAATCTTCTTCTGACCTGGAATAGATGCTCTAACACGGGAACAGGTGGATAGCGTTACACTCGCATACCAACAGGCCGCGGTACTACGCAATAACTTGGATCAGAGTGTCGGGCATTTCTTTGGAGCTATGGGAACTGACCTGTGGAGCAAAAGTGTCTGGGAGCAGCACTTCCAAAAGAACATGGTGATCGTCTGTACAGCGGAGATTTTGAACCAGTGCCTGCTCAACTCCTACGTCAAGATGAGCCAAATTAACCTCCTAATCTTCGACGAAGCGCACCATACAAAGAAAGATCATCCCTATGCACGGTGTGTATGGTCTGACATGAAACACGTACAAAAGCTAATTACACTTCAGCATCATACGTGAATCTTACCTTGAAGAAGACCCCTCAAAGCGTCCACGAATATTTGGGATGACTGCATCACCGATCGACACAAAAGGTGACATAGTCGACGAAGCTACGTATGTTATGAAAGTTGGAGTAACAAATGAAGTACTAATTCAAAATAGGAGACTTGAGAAGTTGCTTGACAGTAGGATAGCTACGACTTCCAACATGTCACTTCTACGGCAGGTGGTCAGGCGTCCAGTGGAGAGAGTATGGTCCTTCAACAGGTTGGAGCAACCGTTTGCTACTAGCCTATATAAGCAGCTTGAAGATCGTTTTGGAGACATGGCGTGCTTGGAGGGTATATTCAGATTTGCTTGGCAGGCCAGCTCTGAGCTAGGCCGATGGTGTTCAGATCGAGCATGGGCGCGTGCTTTAGCAGATGATGTATTGCCCAAACTCGAAGGTAATGTTCGTAAGACAGCAAACTCTGAAACATCATCCGATGTGCCCGAAAGTGCTTACAAGGAGATTTTGCGGATAACGGAAGCCAGTGAGATAGTGAAGGACTATGAATTTAGCAGTCCTGAGACCTTTGGCCAACTTAGCCCCAAAGTTCAGGTGCTTCGCGAAGAGCTTGCCCACTATTTTGGACTACCGACGGAGACAAAATGCATTGTTTTCACGCAGAAGCGCTACACAGCTTTGATTCTGTCTGAACTTTTTCAAACCCTAAATATTCCCTTCCTTCGGCCTGGTGTGCTTATTGGTGTCCGGTCTGGGGATTTAGCAGGAATGAACATAACGTTCCGCCAGCAATTCATTTCCTTGGTCAAGTTCAGGACCGGCGAGATCAATTGCTTGGTAAGTACTCGGATCCGTCTCCCAGGGTATCAAATGCTAACCAATCTTAGTTCGCTACATCAGTTGCTGAAGAGGGTCTAGATATTCCTGATTGTAATCTGGTCGTCAGGTATGGTGGTAACTCTGCTGTTCCCTACCCGAGTGCCTAACCTGATAAAATAGGTTTGATCTTTATCAAACGTTGATCCAATACGTGCAAAGCCGTGGGCGGGCGAGGCATTTCAATTCAACGGTAAGACCAGATGCTAGATGTGTGCTACAGAAATTAATGTACGGAATCCTAGTACGCGAGTATGGTCGAAAGAGGAAACCTGGATCATGAGCAGAGGCTACTTGAGGTTCAAGATGCTGAAGTAAGTCCCCTAAGAACAAGAAGCTATATCTAAACTAACAGGACAGAAAATGATGCAAAACTTTTGCAGAACTCTTCCTGAGGATAGGCTATTATATGGCATTGACCACGACCTTGATACAGTGTTGCAGAAAGACGAGGGCAACAGGACTTTCAAAATCAAATCTACAGGTGCTAAGCTAACCTATCATTCAGCAACGGCGATACTTGCTCGGTACGCTAGTTCTTTGGTATGTGTGACATTTAACTAGGATTACTGTCAATTCCTAACGAGTCGCGGTCTGTAGCAATACGAAAAGGAGATTTCGGCCCAAGTAACTTATGTAGTGCTTCCTATCAACGGTGCCTTTGTTTGCGAGGTTATTCTACCGGAAAAGTCACCTATCCGAGGCCTCACAGGAAGCCCAGCAATGAAGAAGTCCATTGCGAAGCGCTCTGCGGCCTTTGATACATGTCTTTTACTTCGGAAGAACAAGTTGCTCGATGACCATTTCAATTCCATATACCATCGTCGCCTTCCGGCAATGCGAAACGCGAAACTTGCAATAACATCGAAGCGCACCAGCGAGTATGACATGATATCGAAGCCATCTTTATGGGGCCGGAAACAAGGAATGACCCCAAATGAGCTTTATGGCACCGTTATCACGTTCTTGCCCTCCAGTCAACTATCGCACGAGGCCAGACCTTTGCTATTGTTCACACGAGAGGGACTACCACACTTCCCACAGTTTCCCATCTTCCTCGATGACGACATAGAGACTACAGTACTCACGACTCCCTTGGAAAGACAAATTTTACTTTCAAAAGAAGAGCTTGGTGCCCTCACAGTGTTTACTCTTCGTGTTTTTCGTGACGTATTTCACAAGACTTACGACAACGAGCCCGAAAAGATGGCTTACTGGCTAGCCCCGGTAAAGGTTCAGAGCCCATGCATCCCTTCATTTGACCCAAGGCAGATCCTTGATTGGGAGAGCCTCAACTATGTGCGCGACAACGACAGTATTCCATTTTCTACGGAGACACACCCAGAGAGCTTAGTAGATCTATTTGTGTTCGATGCCTGGGATGGAAGATGCCGCTTCTTCACAATAGCGATCGAGGATAGTCTGACTCCCTCTTCTCCTCCACCACCCTTTGTAGCCCGGCGCAGGCACATGACCAATATTATGAACTACTGCTCGAGCCTCTCCAAGAACTCCAGGGCTAAATTCTTGTCGACTTGTCATTGGGACCAACCTGTCTTAAGGGCAGAGCTCGTACGACTCCGCAGAAACCTTCTAGACAGAATGACAGACACCGAGAGAGAAGTTGAAACGAGGTGCTTCATTTGTCTTGAGCCTTTGAAAGTATCCGCTGTAAGTTTATCCTCTTTCAATCGGAAAACAGGCACTGAGCGCTAGCGAAGATCCCTGCAGCTACAGCATTCTCCTGTCTCGCATTCCCAGCAATCATCTCTAGAATTGATGCATACTTAATCTCTCTCCAAGGCTGCGAAAGCCTAAATTTCACCGTCAGGCTGGACCTCGCCCTTGAAGCATTCACAAAAGACTCCGATAATACCGAGGAGCACCGAGCTCAGCAGATACATGTCCAACGAGGAATGGGAAGAAATTATGAGCGACTGGAATTCCTCGGAGACTGTTTCCTGAAGATGGCTACCTCGATTGCTCTCTTCACACAGAACCCAGACGATGATGAGTTTGACTATCACGTAAACCGGATGTGCCTCATTTGCAACAAGAACCTCTTTAATGCAGCCGTTAAAAAGGAGGTCTATAAGTATATTCGTAGTCGAGGGTTTTCGAGGTAAGGATTCCTCTGCCGTGTGTGAGGGTTGAACCGGAAGACTAACAGTTGCGGCAAGACATACGTGGTATCCAGAGGGTCTGAAGTTACTACAAGGTAAAGACCACAGTAGAAAGGCAACCACGGAGAGCAAGCATGCCCTTGCAGAGAAAACAATTGCCGATGTTTGCGAAGCTTTGATAGGGGCGTCTCTGCTTTCCGGTGGTCCTGAACATCGATTCGACATGGCTGTCAAGGCAGTGACTACTCTGGTGAACAGCCCCAGTCACATGGCTGAGCGATGGAAGGACTACATTTCTTTATATACGATACCGAAGTATCAGCGGCGAGCGGCGGATGGTGCCGAGATACACCTTTGTCGAAAGGTCGAAGAGAAGCTGAGCTACCGCTTCCGTTACCCGACGCTTCTTGGATCAGCTTTCACTCATCCTTCGTATCCATCCGCATGGGCTAAAGTGCCCTGCTATCAGCGCTTGGAGTTTCTTGGTGATTCACTGATCGATATGGTGTGTGTGGAAGACTTGTTTGCCAGGTATCCTGACCGAGACCCCCAGTGGCTCACAGAACACAAAGTAAGAAATCTTGTTCAACCATGAGTAACCAAGCATTCATTAACAATTCTGCTGTAGATGGCCATGGTATCCAACAAGTTTCTGGGTGCCTTAGCCGTGAAATTGGGGCTCCATACGCATCTAAAATACTTTAGCGCTCCGTTGCAATCTCAGATCACTCAGTACGCCGAAGAAATTCAGACAGCAGAGGGCGAGAGTGAGGGCGCGGTGGACTATTGGACTGTGACAAAAGACCCTCCTAAGGTAATGCCGCCCTTCTGCAATGCAGAACGCAGCTAACGTGGATGACCAGTGTTTGCCCGACATGGTTGAAGCGTACGTAGGTGCAGTTTTCGTCGACTCCGGTTTCAACTTCGAGGTCATTGAGGAATTCTTCCGGGATCACATCAAACCATTCTTCGAGGACATGGCAATTTATGACAGCTTCGCAAATAAGCACCCTACGGTAAGGCTGACCCTGAGTGATTGTGATCTGGGCTAGATGACTGAACCGAACTAGACTTTCTTGTACAACCGACTGACTAATGAGTTCGGCTGCATGAACTATTGTCTGAAAGCTGGTGAGATGCCCAGCATCGATGGGGCCCCGACTGGGGTTTTAGCGGCCGTGATCGTGCATGATGTTGTCATTGCCGAAGGTACAGCATCATCTGGTCGCTATGCTAAAGTTAAGGCCAGTGAGAGGGCACTCGCAGTGCTGGACGAGCTATCGTCAGCAGCCTTTCAGAGAAAATATCGCTGTGATTGTCGAGAGTCAGGAGACTTGGCAAGACCCGACATTGGAACGGCTATCTGAAGGAAATTGGGACTAGTAGTTAGATAGGTGGTAGTCTATCTAGTCTAAGAGTAGATCCATGGACGCCGTCAGACCCGCCCGCTGCTGTCCGGGACGCACTAAGCCCCATCTGGATTAGCGGCAGTTCCCCCTGAAGTGTACCACTTTCTTCTGGGCCGTCGCTCGGGCTCGCTGCAGCATCCGCAGCAGCAGCAGAAAACACGCCTGCCGCGTCCCCCAACTGACCACCACTCAACTCGACTGGTGGAATAGACGACGACGGAGCTTTACTATGAACCTTTAGATTACTTTCTTTCTATCCTGTACAACTTTTGTTTTCTTCCGTTCTCTTCGTCCTCTTTCCCCATCCGTTGAACCTTCCCGGTTAATCCTCCCCATTCGAAGCCGACACCGCGCCCATTTCCCGTCAACATACAAACCAGCATTCTGTCGCAAATCCACGTCACAACCTTCGGTCGGCCTCTATGAGCTCTGCGAGCCGTCTTTCATAGAGTTACAACTATGGAGGTTGCTAATGCGGAAGTGTCAAATGGCGTCCCTGCGCCAGCGCAAACACCTTTGGTTGATTCAAATGCGGTGATCGAGTACCTGAGCGAAGTGCTGCGGGTGACTTTGGGGGCTCTGAGAAGTGAGCTTGAAAGCACCGGCAGTTTACTCTCCCCAGCAAGATACAACGAGACCGTGCAGCGGTGTACGCGATTTGCGTCGGAGTCGCAAGTTGCCCTCTATGTACAGAAGGATGTTGTGGCCTCTGAAGAAGCAAATGGAACGGAGACAGGTGAAGGTACGTTGCCTCCGCGCATACCCTGCTGCCAACTACAGCGTGCTAACAAAGAATCATCTCCTGTTTCCAGACCTGTCGTCCAAATACGTCTACAACCTTTCCGCCGAGATCTCGTCCTCCTCGACCACGGTCGCTACGGTAGTTTTCATTAAACGGCCCACCGCCATTGACCCATCACTCCCCATACCATCGCAGATCCAAGTCGTGAACTTCCCTGGTCCAGCGTCGCTCAGCAATGCCCAATCCCAGCAAGGAGCGTCTCAGTCGCCCTATGAAATTCTACACTTAATGGTGCACCACGGACTGAATGCCTACTTCGAAGCCAACACTCGGAGCCAAGAAGCAGCTGGTGGCGCAAAGCCCAGGACAGATACAGAGGCAAAGACCGGCGTGTCTAGTACGAAGAAGAAATTCGCGGAACTGGAACTTGGACTTCGGCATTTGCTGCAAAATGTTGAAATCCCGGCGTTGAACCTGCCACTGCATGAGGTGGTCCAGGCTGCCCTGGTCGATGCAGAAAAGCGCGGCGTCAAGCCTTCGGTTGAACTGATCGACCCTGCCATCTTGGAGAACAGTACGTTTGTCAATAGCATCCAGAACACCGTGAATGCCTGGATCCGCTCCATCCAGACGATTACCAAGATGTCCCGCGATGCCGAGAGCGACTCGGCCGCCCAAGAGATCAACTTCTGGCTATCCATGGAAACCGCACTTGAAGGAATCGAGAACCAGTTGCGGGGTGACGGAGTTCAGCTAACGATGGATATCCTCCGACATGCGAAGCGTTATCAGGCCACTCTTAGTTTCGTAGCCGACACAGGTCTTCGCGAAGCAACTGATCTTGTGCAGAAGTACAACCAGCTCATGCGGGATTTCCCGCTCGACGAACTTCTCTCGGCGACTACCCTGCAGAAGGTGCAAGAGTCTCTTAACTTGATCTTCAACCATCTCAACAAAAAGTTGAAGATCTGTCCCTACCCGATCAAGCGTGCTCTTGCTCTTGTGGAAGCCATCTCTGGGGACCTAGACAACCAGATTCACTCCTTGCTCCAGGGCCGGACCATTTTGCACTTGGACTACCGTGAGTTCCGTTCTCTTATGAAGACTGCTGGTGCGATTTGGCGGACTTGGGACGAAAACCTGAAGGAGTTCACCAATGTCGCTCGAGAGTCTACTAGACGCCGGAACGAGAAGTTCATCCCCATCAAGATCGCCGCGCGCCATGAGAAGACGCAGGAAAGATTGAAATATATCAACACATTCCGGGTCAACCATGAGCAGTTGCAGCGAACGATCGTCAACGTCCTTGGTCCGAAGACTTCGTCTGCGGGAGATACGGCTGCCGGAGCTGGTTCTGACGGGGCCGTTATCGTTGAGGAAATTGGCGACGTCGACGCAGTTGAAGAGGTGGCGCAAGCTTACGCCGCTCTGCGGAACGTGGATGTGCTCGATGTTTCTCCCGAAGGAACTCAGCAGTGGATCAAGGAGGAGATCGCGTACAATGAACGTACCTCCCGCGTTGAGAACTCAATCATTGCCCGTCTGCGTGATCGTCTTGCTACCGCAAAGAACGCAAACGAGATGTTCCGCGTCTTCTCAAAGTTCAACGCTCTTCTCGTCCGCCCAAAGATTCGCGGTGCAATCGGCGAGTACCAAACTCAGCTCATCGAGAATGTCAAGCAGGACATTTCTTCGCTGCATGAGCGGTTCAAGCAACAGTATGGCCACTCTGAAGCACATGCTATGGCGCAATTGCGAGATCTGCCCCCCGTGTCAGGCGCCATCGTCTGGGCACGCCAGATTGAGCATCAGTTGGATGGCTATATGGGCAAGGTAGCAAACGTGCTTGGAGAGGACTGGGCCTTGCATTCCGAAGGTCAGAAGCTTCTGGCCGAGAGCAATTTGTTCCGGAAGAAGTTGGATACTCGACCAGTCTTTGAATCGTGGCTGCATGACGTGCAGAGACGGCATATCACGATCTCGGGACGTCTTTTCAACATCATTCGTAACCGAGCCGCAGGAAACACGTTTGAGCTGACCGTCAATTTCGACGCGCAGATTATTGCTCTTTTCAAGGAGGTCAGAAACCTCATCTGGCTCAACTTCCAGGTACCTCATGCGGTGAGCAACATCTCGAAGGAAGCCAAGCGCGTGTATCCGTACGCCATTAGTTTGATGGAGAGCGTCAGAACCTTGCTCCAGACCAATCGCTCTATTGCGGCCATGACTGAAGTTGCGATTCTTCTGAACGGCTACGTCAATGACACCCAAAGTATGATCATAAAGGGTGTTCCCCTCCGTTGGGAATCGTTTGTGCATTCCTACGAACTTCATGTCAAGCAGTCAGCATTGGCTAATGGAGCCATTGACGCGGCCATCCCAACCAGGGGCGAGAGCAAGCATGTTCAATTCGTTCGGGAGTTCGCTGGGTCGGCATCTGTACTCCAGTCGAAGACAGCTGTTTTGGCTTCGATAAACGAAAGCATCCAGAAGGCAACCCATGAACTCAAGACTTGCCCTTACGAAGCGGCTGCATTTAGGCAGCGCCTGGACGCCATCCAAGTTGCCGTTGATAAGCTGAACCTCGAGAACTATGTTAACCTTGGTTATTGGGTGGCCAACTTGAACCAGAAGATCGAAGGCATCTTGCGCGAACGTCTTCATCGTGCTATTCGCGAGTGGATCAACTCCTTCCAGGAAGCAGCCCACGGCTCGCAGAGCCTTCAAACGTCCAGCGGAGTGCAGACAGGTGAAGGAGAGACGCTCTCGTACAACATCGAATTCCCAGAGCTCACCCACGAGATCTCCATGCGCAACCAGTTCCTCCATCTCGACCCACCGCTCCAATATGCTCGCGCGAGTTGGTTCGCGCACTTTGATAACTGGCTTGGTGTGATCTGCAACCTCGAGAAGATCAAATCATCTCGTTATCAAATCTCGATTGACGTACAGAAGGTCCAGTTGTCTGAAGCATGCTTCGCCACTCTCCCACAGCACTGTACCAACGAGTTGGGTCAAGTCTACAATGCAGTCGAATCGAGGTTGAGTGAAGTATCTGCATATGTTGACAAGTGGCTGCAGTTCCAGTCCCTTTGGGACTTGCAGTCCGAACAAGTCTATGACATTCTGGGTGACGATCTGTCTCAGTGGCTCCAGCTACTTCAGGAGATTCGCAAGAGCCGTGCTACGTTCGACACATCGGAAGTGAGCAAGTCGTTCGGGAATATCAAGATCGATTACGAGCAGGTTCAGACACGGGTTAATGCAAAGTATGACCAGTGGCAGCATGAGATCTTGCTGAGATTCGGCTCCAAGCTCGGTGGCCGGATGAGAGAGGTTCATTCTGAAATCGCCGCTGCCCGACGCGATCTTGAAGGCCAGACCCTGGAGGCTGCCTCCACGGCCCATGCGGTTTCATTCATCACGATTGTTCAGCAATGCAAGCGCAAGGCAAAGGTCTGGGAACCGGAGGTTGACCTTTTCCGGCAAGGCCAGGCCACACTCGCACGCCAACGCTATCAGTTCCCTAGTGATTGGCTTCACGTCGAAAACGTCGATGGTGAATGGGCCGCGCTGAACGAATTGCTTGCACGAAAGAGCAAGATCGTCCAGGACCAGACAGAAGGATTGCGCGCAAAGATCTCGGCAGAGGACAAGGTTATTAGCGACAAGATCACAGAAGTTATCAGCCAGTGGAACGAGGAAAAGCCCGTGTCTGGTACCATCCCCCCCGAAGAAGCATCTCGTACTTTGAGCATGTTCCAGTCTCGACTCGAATCTCTCCAATCCGAATATGAAATGGTCTCGAAGGCGAAAGAGGCTCTTGATCTCCCGGCCGGCGTTGAATCTTCTCTGCCTGCGATCCTGGAAGAGGTCCAGGATTTCATGTCTGTCTGGGCCGCTCTATCGACTATCTGGAAGAGCCTTAATGACCTTAGGGACATGCTTTGGACAAGCGTGCAACCGAGAAAGCTTCGTCAATCTATCGATGGCTTGATCAAGATGACCAAGGAAATGCCTAGTCGGATGCGCCAATACGCGGCCTTCGAACACATTCAGAATGTCCTGCGTCAGCTACTGAAGGTCAACCCCTTACTCTCTGACATGAAGTCTGAGGCTGTCCGTGAGAGACACTGGCAAAAGATCTACAAGGCCCTGAAGCCTGGCAAGCGATTCTCTCTCGTGTCGCTGACTCTCGGTGATGTGTGGGACCTCCAGCTCACTGCGAGCGAGGTTATTATACGCGATATCATCGCACAGGCGCAGGGTGAAATGGCACTGGAGGAGTTCTTGAAATCCGTGCGTGAGACATGGCAGAACTATTCACTGGACCTTATCAACTACCAGAACAAGTGCCGACTCATTCGCGGGTTCGACGATTTGTTCGCCAAGTGCAGTGAGAACCTGAACTCCCTTCAGGCGATGAAGCATTCTCCATACTACAAAGAGTTCGAGGAAGAAGCTACATCCTGGGAAGACAAGTTGAACAGAGTGCACGTTCTTTTCGATGTCTGGATCGATGTTCAGAGACAGTGGGTCTATCTTGAAGGTGTCTTCACTGGTAACGCGGACATCAAGCACCTTCTTCCCCTTGAGTCCAGTCGCTTCCAAAACATCAACTCCGAATTCTTCGCTGTAATGAAGAAGGTGTATAAGTCTCCCTTTGTACTGGATGTACTGGCTATCAATGGTGTACAGAAATCCTTGGAAAGATTGGCCGAGCTGCTGAACAAGATCCAGAAGGCGCTGGGTGAGTATCTTGAGCGTGAGCGTGTATCTTTCCCTCGCTTCTACTTTGTTGGTGATGAGGATCTTCTGGAAATCATCGGTAACTCCAACGACATCGTCCGGGTGGCGAAGCACTTCAAGAAGATGTTCGCTGGTCTGTCCGGTGTTCTCATGGATGACGACAACAACATCGTTGGCTTTACTTCGAAGGAAGGCGAAGAGGTCCGCTTGAAGAAGGAAGTCAATCTCGTCAAAACGCCCAGAATTAACGACTGGCTTACTGCTATTGAGACCAACATGAAGTTGACGCTGGCCGAGCTTCTTGCTGAAGCCGTGGAGCAGTTTGAGCCGCTTTACAACGCCTCAGAAGTTGACCAGACTGCTTTCAACGACTTCCTCGCCAACTACCCGGCGCAAATCGTTGTTCTTGCCAGTCAGGTTGTTTGGACCAGCGCTGTCCAGAGAAGCCTAGAGAACGGTGGCAGCACTCTTCAATCTTTGTTCGACGCCCAGGTTCGGATTCTGGAGCTGCTCGCTGCCACTGTCCTTGGTGAACTGGATGCAATCAGTCGAAAGAAGTGTGAGCACATGATCACCGAGTTCGTTCACCAGCGCGATGTTATTTCCAAACTTGTCACTGCGAACGCTACCACACCCATGCACTACCTCTGGCTCCTTCAGATGCGTTATGTTTACCAACCCGAAGGGGACTTCCTTCAGAGACTGTACGTTCATATGGCGAATGCGAAGTTGAACTATGGCTTTGAATACCTGGGAGTCCCGGAACGTCTTGTCCGCACGCCTCTCACGGATCGCTGTTTCTTGACACTTACCCAAGCTCTGTGCCAGAGACTTGGTGGTTCGCCTTATGGACCGGCTGGTACTGGTAAGACCGAGTCTGTTAAAGCGCTCGGTCTTCAATTGGGACGCTTCACTCTTGTCTTCTGTTGTGACGACACCTTCGATTTCCAGGCCATGGGCCGAATCTTCCTTGGTATCTGCCAAGTTGGTGCCTGGGGTTGTTTCGATGAGTTCAACCGTCTCGAGGAGAGAATCCTCTCTGCTGTTTCCCAACAAATCCAAAATATCCAAATTGGTCTCAAGAACGGTGAGACTGATGAAAAGGCTCAGATTGAACTGGTTGGCAGACGGTTGTCCGTGAACCCCAACACTGGTATTTTCATTACTATGAACCCTGGATATGCTGGACGGTCCAACCTCCCCGACAACTTGAAGAAACTGTTCAGGAGCGTTGCAATGTCTAAGCCCGACAAGGAGTTGATCACCGAAGTCATGCTCTTTTCTCAAGGTTTCAAGCAAGCCAAGCACTTGTCGAAGCAGACCGTGCCCTTCTTCGACCACTGCTCTACACAACTGTCGAAACAGGCACACTACGACTTTGGTCTTCGTGCTTTGAAAAGTGTTCTCGTGAGCTCCGGAGGACTCAAGCGTACTAGAATTGCCAGTTCCGAGGAGGACCTGGGACCTGATGAAGTCATCGAGCCCCAGATCATCGTTCAGAGTCTTCGGGAGACCATTGCTCCTAAGCTGGTTCGGGAAGATGTGGACAGGATGCTGGAGATTCAGAAGCAAGACTTCGCCGGTGTGGAGTACGTGCCAGCCAACTACGAGAGACTTACGGCGGCAATCCGCGACATCGCCAAGGAACAGCATTTTGTCGACAGCGAGATGTGGATCACCAAGGCTCTGCAGCTCTACCAAATCCAGAGCATCCATCATGGTGTTATGATGGTTGGAAAGTCCGGTGCCGGAAAGTCTGCTGCATGGAAGATACTTCTTCAGGCTCTGCAGCGTACCGAGGGCGTTGAAAGCGTTTCCCACATCATTGACTCCAAGGTCATGTCTAAGGAAGCTCTCTACGGTAGCCTGGACGCCACCACCAGAGAATGGACTGATGGTTTGTTCACCGGCATTCTGAGAAAGATCGTGGACAACCTCAGAGGCGAAGATTCCAAGCGGCACTGGATCGTTTTTGACGGTGATGTCGACCCAGAGTGGGTTGAAAACTTGAACAGTGTGCTTGATGATAACAAACTTTTGACACTTCCCAACGGTGAACGTCTGAATCTGCCGCCCAATGTTCGTATCATGTTCGAAGTCGAAACCCTAAAGTACGCTACTCTGGCCACGGTCAGTCGTTGTGGTATGGTCTGGTTTAATGACGATACTGTCACGCCTTCTATGATGATTTCGAACTACGTCGAGTCTCTCAGAACGCGGACTTTCGAAGACCTGGATGACGACAGTGCTCCCTCTGGTCAAGCTGCCATCAAGACTCAGGATGCCCAGGATATGCTGGCCACCATCCTGAAGCATTTGTTGCAGACCGAAGACCTCGTCCTGCAGGCCCTCGAGGAGGCCAAGAAGTACAACCATATTATGGAGTATACTTTCATTCGCGCCCTCAACACTTTGTTCAGTCTTCTGAACAAGGCCTGCCGCAATGTTCTCGAGTATAACATCCAACATGTCGACTTCCCCCTTGACTACGACCAGATCGAGGCTTATATCTCTAAGAAGCTTCTTCTTGCGCTGGTTTGGTCATTCACTGGTGACTGTCCCCTTGCGGATCGCCAGTCTTTCGGACAGTTCGTATCTGCATTGACTACTACCGATCTACCACCTGATGGTGCAGCATCTATCATTGACTTCGATATCACCCTGCCCAAGTGCGAATGGGTGAGCTGGCAGTCCCAGGTTCCTACTATCGAAATCAACACACACTCTATCACACAGACCGATGTGGTCATTCCTACTGTGGACACTGTTCGTCATGAAGATGTTCTGTACTCTTGGCTCGCCGAGCACAAGCCTTTACTGCTTTGCGGTCCTCCAGGTTCCGGTAAAACCATGACTCTGTTCGCTGCTCTCCGTAAGCTTCCGAACATGGAAGTAGTCGGCCTCAACTTCTCGAGTGCTACCACTCCTGACCTCCTGATCAAGACATTTGAACAGTACTGTGAATACAAGAAGACGCTGAATGGAGTCGTGATGTCCCCTAACCAGATTGGTCGCTGGTTGGTCATCTTCTGTGACGAGATCAACCTTCCAGCTCCTGACCGTTACGGAACCCAACGCGCAATCTCCTTCTTGAGACAACTGGTCGAGCAGAACGGCTTCTGGAGAACATCGGACAAGACCTGGGTTACCTTGGACCGCATTCAGTTCGTGGGCGCCTGTAACCCTCCTACCGATGCTGGACGTACAGCCATGGCAGAGAGATTCCTGCGCCATGCTCCTTTGGTCATGGTCGACTACCCAGGAGAGGTTTCGTTGAACCAGATTTACGGAACGTTCAACTCGGCCATTCTGAAGATCCTTCCTTTGTTGCGCGGATACTCTGAATCCCTTACTAAGGCCATGGTGCAATTCTATTTGGAGTCTCAAGCTAGGTTCACACCCAAGATTCAGCCTCATTATGTGTACTCGCCTCGTGAACTTACGAGATGGGTGCGTGGTGTGTATGAAGCTATCAAGCCCCTCGAGACTCTCTCTGTTGAAGGCCTGGTTCGCATCTGGGCGCACGAAGCTCTGCGACTGTTCCAGGATCGTCTGGTTACGGAAGACGAACGGAATTGGACCGCAGACGCTGTTCGGCGCATTGCCCTCGATAATTTCCCCACTATTGATGACCAGGAGGCTCTGAAGGGTCCAATCTTGTTCTCTAACTGGCTGTCTAAGAACTACGTGCCTGTTGAACAGGAGAGACTGCGTGATTTTGTCAAGGCTCGTCTGAAGACATTCTGTGACGAAGAGGTCGACGTTCCTCTCGTGCTGTTCAATGATGTCCTGGAGCATGCGTTGCGCATCGACCGTGTCTTCCGCCAGCCTCAGGGTCACCTCATTCTCATTGGAGTTAGTGGTAGTGGTAAGACAACGCTGTCTCGTTTCGTTGCTTGGATGAACGGTTTGAAGGTGTTCCAGATCAAGGTGCATGGTAAATATTCATCGGAAGACTTCGATGACGATCTGAGAACCGTACTTCGTCGCGCCGGTTGCAAGGGCGAAAAGATTTGTTTCATCATGGACGAATCGAACGTCCTCGATTCTGGTTTCCTGGAACGCATGAACACTCTGCTTGCAAACGCGGAGGTGCCTGGTCTGTTCGAAGGAGACGAATTCTCGTCTTTAATGACCGCTTGCAAGGAGGGAGCCCAACGCCAAGGTCTCCTTCTCGACACGCAAGAGGAACTCTACAAGTGGTTCACTTCCCAGATCGTCAAGAACCTGCATGTCGTGTTCACGATGAATCCCCCCGAGGAAGGCCTTTCTTCGAAGGCTGCAACCAGTCCTGCCCTGTTCAACAGATGTGTACTCAACTGGATGGGCGATTGGTCAGACCAGGCTCTCTTCCAAGTTGGCTCTGAACTCACGCAATCCGTCGACTTGGATAAGCCGAACTTTATTGCTCCTGACAGTATCCCCGTGGCCTACCGCGAGTTGAGCCTGCCAGCCTCTCATAGAGACACAGTCATCAACGCCATGGTTTACATCCATTACTCGCTGCAAAGATTCAACCAGCGTTTGCAGAAGCAACAAGGACGCACGACTTTCTTGACTCCGCGCCACTACCTCGATTTTGTTGCTCAGTACGTGAAGCTCTTCAACGAGAAGCGCGAAGACCTCGAGGAACAGCAGAGACACTTGAACGTTGGTCTCGAAAAACTGAGAGATACCGTCGATAAGGTCAGCGATCTTCGAGCCAGTCTTGCCCAGAAGAAGACGCAGCTGGAGAAGAAGGACACGGAAGCAAACGAGAAATTACAGAAGATGGTCGCAGACCAGCGAGAGGCGGAACAACGTAAAGCAGTTTCTCTCGAGGTTCAAGCTGCTTTGGAGAAACAGGAGGAGGAAGTGGCTTCCCGAAGGGAAGTTGTGCTCAGTGACCTTGCTAAAGCTGAGCCTGCCGTCATTGAGGCTCAGAAGAGTGTCAGCAACATTAAGCGCCAGCATCTTACTGAAGTCCGTTCCATGGGTAATCCTCCTGCTAGCGTTCGACTGGCACTTGAAGCCGTCTGCACCCTGCTTGGCCACAAGGTCGACAGCTGGAAGACGATCCAGGGTATTATAAGAAGAGATGACTTTATTGCTAGCATCGTCAACTACGACAACGAAAGACAGATGACTAGGAATCACAGGATCAAGATGCGGAACGAATTCCTTTCCAAGGAAGATTTCACCTATGAGAGAGTCAACAGGGCTAGTAAGGCTTGCGGTCCTTTGGTGCAATGGGTCGAAGCTCAGGTGAACTACTCCGAGATCTTGGACCGTGTTGGACCTCTGCGTGAAGAGGTTGATCAGCTCGAGGAACAAGCCCTGCAGACCAAGGCCGAGGCCCAAACCATTGAGAACACCATCAAGGGTCTTGAAGACAGTATCGCTACATACAAGGCTGAATATGCTGCGCTTATTAGCGAAACTCAAGCGATCAAGACGGAGATGTCCAGAGTGCAGTTCAAGGTTGATCGAAGTGTGCGCTTGCTCGACAGTTTGTCATCAGAGCGGACCCGTTGGGAGGAGGGAAGCAGGTCTTTTGAAACTCAAATCAGCACTCTTGTTGGAGATGTCCTCATCGCGGCAGCCTTCCTTGCTTATGCTGGTTTCTATGATCAACAGTTCCGTAAGGCCATGATTGATGAATGGGTCACTCACCTGACGCAAGCGGGCATCAACTTCAAGCCACACAACCCGATTACCGAGTACTTGTCCAATGCCGATGAACGTTTGGCTTGGCAGGACCACTCGCTGCCGGTTGATGACCTTTGCACCGAGAACGCCATCGTTCTGAAACGCTACAACCGGTACCCCTTGATCATCGATCCTTCGGGCCGTGTCACCGAGTTCTTGGAGAAGGAGAGCACCGACAGGAAGCTTACTGTTACTAGCTTCTTGGATGATTCGTTTGTCAAGCAACTGGAGAGTGCTCTGCGTTTCGGAAACCCCATCCTCATCCAGGATGCTGAGCATCTTGATCCTATTCTCAACCATGTTCTCAACAAGGAATACCAGAAGACGGGTGGCCGTGTTCTCATTCAACTTGGAAAGCAGGAGATCGATTTCTCGCCATCCTTCAAGCTCTTCCTGTCGACGAGAGATCCTTCTGCCACCTTCCCACCGGACGTATGCAGTCGCACAACCTTTGTCAACTTCACTGTCACGCAGAGCAGTTTGCAGACCCAGTCTCTCAACGAGGTCCTAAAGTTCGAGCGTCCAGATGTAGACGCGCGTCGTACCGACCTGGTCAAGTTGCAGGGCGAGTTCAAGATCCACCTGCGTCAGCTCGAGAAGCGACTCTTGCAAGCACTGAACGAGTCGCGCGGTAACATTCTTGACGATGACAATGTCATCGAGACCCTCGAGACTCTGAAGAAGGAGGCAGCAGAAATCTCCAAGAAGATGGTGGAAACCGAGGGAGTCATGACCGAAGTTGAAAATATCACGCTCAACTACAGCATCATTGCCCGTTCTTGCAGTGCTGTTTTCGCAGTCCTGGAGCAACTGCACCATGTCAACCATTTCTACCAGTTCTCCCTGCAGTTTTTTGTTGATATCTTCAACTCTGTTCTCTACCAGAACAAGCGCCTCGCGCAAGAAAAGGACCACGCTGCACGCGTGCAGATCATTCTTCGCGACCTCTTCGTGACAACTTACCAGCGTACTTCATTGGGACTGATCCAGAAGGACCGCATCACATTTGCTATGCTTCTTGCCCAAGCAGCCCCCTACCCTATGGACAAGAGGATCATCGATATGATCCTTGATGAGTCGATGGAGAGCGTGGACCTGTCAACTTCACCTGAACTCAAGGAGCAGGTCTTGAACAAGATTGCCAATATGTCGCTCTACAAGTCGATCTTCCCTACGATCACCACCGAGCAATGGGAGCAGTTCTTTAGCGATGAGCTCGCGGAGAACTCAATCCCTGTTGTCTGGGAAGAGACCACAGAGAACATTGACAGGCTGCTGCGCTCATTGTTGCTTGTGAAGCTCTGCAGAATGGACAGATTCGTGCCAACTGCGGAGCGCTTCATCGAGGCCGTCTTTGGCAGAGAACTCTTCGAGGGAAGCACCGACTTGAAGGATATTGTTAGCCAAGTCACAGCAACTACGCCAATCGCCCTCAGCTCCAGCCCTGGTTTCGACGCCAGTTACAAGGTCGATGCTCTTGTCGAGCGCATGAACGCAACCTGCGCCAACATCGCGATGGGTTCAAACGAAGGTCTTGAGAGTGCTGATAAGGCAATCAGCAATGCAGCTGCCGCAGGTAACTGGGTTCAAGTCAAGAACGTACACCTGGCGCCGTCATGGCTGCAAAGTTTGGAGAAGAGGCTCGAGTCACTCAAGCCTCACAAGGACTTCAGACTCTTCCTTTCGATGGAATCGAGTCCCAAGATCCCAGTCAACCTCCTTCGTGCTTCTCGCGTGCTCATGTACGAGCAGCCTGCTGGTGTGCGCGCCAACATGAAGGATTCTCTCTCCTCGTTGTCTACCCGGGCCTCCAAGGCACCGGTTGAAAAGGCTCGTGTTTACCTCCTTCTGTGCTTCTTGCATGCAGTGGTGCAGGAGCGACTCCGCTACGCCCCAAGCCTGGGCTGGAAGGGATTCTGGGAGTTTAACGACAGTGATGTAAGTCAACCAATCCAACCTCCTTTATCACAGCATCCCACTAACATAATTGCTTTAGTACGAATGCTCCGCCCACATCATCGACTACTGGGTTGACACCATCGCCCAAGGCCGATCCAATGTGGCTCCTCAGAAATTGCCCTGGGACATGATCCGCACTCTCGTGACCGAGACCTACGGCGGCAAGGTCGATGACTTCGCCGACTTTAAGCAGCTCGAGAGCCTGGTGACTAACCTTCTTACACCGGCCGCTTTCGAGGACGAGCACAAGATCGTCTCAGGTGTCGAGAATGACGACTGCCTTACCCTGCCTGGTGGAACAAGCATCCGGGACTTTGTCGAATGGGTCAACAAGCTACCGGAGCGTGAACCCCCGACGTACTTGGGTCTGCCGGCTAATGCGGAGAAATTGCTCCTGGTCGGACATGGTAATAAGATGATTTCGGATTTGTCTAGGGTGACGACGTTGTTGGATGAGGGAGAGCAGTTGATGATTGAGGCTTGATTTGAGGGGTGATAATAGAATTTTGGGGTTGTGTGACATCGCTTGTTTATCCTGTATCTGATAGATTTTACATTGCGTTCAATTTTAGATCGTTGGTCTACTCTATTTCATTTTACTTGTATGTTTTCTGCTACCATTTCTGGTGATGCCAATGCCATACGAAATGGATAGATGAGTGTCTTAAAGGTCAATCTTCATTTTGTTGCTAGCTTGCTAGATCTAAGATGGTCGGGTGGTTGCTTCCGGCAGAATAAGCGAGCAAGGTTCGCCCAAGTGTGTTGGTGCCGGCACCAACAACTTCCCCCTCGACGAACGGAGAACAAGAAAAGCAGTCCCATAGTGTTGTCGATGTTGACGTTTCGTTCGCCTTCAATGTGGGACGATACTGATTAACCAGATAACAATAAAGCAGAAACAAAGCTTATAGAACAAAGAAAGAGTCAATTCAAATTTAATTAAATAATCAGTAACTAGAAAACATACAGGCAGAATAAGTTAGAGATTATTGGGGTTGACCTCCTAGTCGATAGTGTTGACGAAACCCATGTCCTGAAAGGTAATATGGCGTAGGGTTCTTGAGTCATGCCAGCATTGCGTGAGATCTATGGTGCAACTTCAGTAATTTGTATAGCCCTTTGGGGATAAATAGGTCTTATGTGTTGCGATGCCAAGTCTGAATGAGTGAGTATTAGTATTTGGTTGTATAGATGCATAAATAGTAGAAGGCCGATGCTACCAAGATTTCCGCAAAATTGGAACATGCATCTTTTAGAAGTCAAATGCAATAAAATCGCGATAAATTTCCAAGCGAGGTATCTTCAATCCCCTGCAGATATGATATTCTATATTTCGTTTCGCCCCATGTAGGCAAATCCAGCATGGCGAACGCTCTGGTACAACCTGGGCCTCCTGCATGTACCTCAACCATCCAGGGTCGTATTCAGAGAGCGATATCTATATATGATATTGATAATTCTCTCTTTCTCCCAGTTGGCCTATCTGATATATTCAGCTATGGGCGACCCCCGCACATGGGGAATGCTTTACCCATGCTACCATCTCGGCCACCTCTTGTAGAGTGATATTCAGATAGTGTGAAATTCCTTCAGGACGATGTCTGTATATCTTAATGGATTCTTCGTACTCCTCATATTGATGAATATGCTGTAGGTCAGTAGCAATGATTCCTGCCCGATATGTGTTCTGAGAATTCCTAAGACATATACTATCATAATTTATGATCATCCCAAAGAATGCTGGCCTGCATCTAGCGTAAAGACTATTCATCTCTTCCCGGAACTCCGTAGATGTATCCATCTACCCTAAACCAGGAAGGGGTTTAGTGTGGCAGATTTGTCAATATGGTGCTTATAGTAGGCAGCGTGCTAGATCAATTCCTTAGCTAATATGGATAGGCTTCTGCATATAGGTTCTGTGATCTGCGACATTATTCAGTCGAATGCCGGGATATTACTGCATTCCGGCAACAACCTTGATGAAACTCACGAAGTTATCCAAGGCGAAAATCTAGCTGATATATCCAGTATCACCGGGCGGGGAATGCACATTCTTGTAAAATTGGCGCTCCTTGAGAGTTAAGTGGAGGAGGCCAGGGTGAGAGATTGCCTGGACTAGAAGAGTACGCCGAGCTGTAATGACATCTCTGATATCTCCATAGCACGCGATACTGGCACGCTGTCGAGTTCCCTGTGATCGATTCCTTTTTTTCTTCGGGGGGTGGGAGGGAGGGAGGATATCTGGGACCCATATATGGTTATCGTATTCATTTGAGACCAGTACAATTGTAGCAGCTACACGTAGTGTTTGTATGATGATTATGTTGATTGTTGCCCCTAACGGAGGTTGAGGGTTCCTCGAAGCTATACTAGAGATGATGGCCTAACCATACAAATAAGGAAGGGACAGAATTATGTGACAGCAATGAGATATTCTCCAAGGATAGCGAGCACCAAGCTCATCTTCTGGGATATCTCTTGCATCCCTGCCAGGTCATGACTTCTGGCTGTAGTATAGAACCATATTTACATATACTATGTTATATAGCTAGATTGATCCTTCTTGATAGTAGTAATAGTAGTAGTCTCCCCAGATACATAATAAGCTTCAAAGCTGGATATGGATATGGAGAAGGAGAAGCAAGACAGGTTGGGAGAAGATATTTATATTGCTGCTACAGACTACGATGCACTTTGAACACAGTGAAGAGGAGAATAGTACTGTGAAGTTTAGAGAATGAAAAGAATGCTACCTATTCACAAAACCTAATCCCAGCAGGGTTGTTGGGGAATAGAGATATCAGTATTATTGAATGAGGAATGGAGGTCTACTGCTAGTTCGTCTATGCATAATATTAAGCTTATCAGATCGTAGTTA
Organism: Aspergillus piperis CBS 112811; assembly: GCF_003184755.1. Lineage (NCBI taxonomy): Eukaryota > Fungi > Ascomycota > Eurotiomycetes > Eurotiales > Aspergillaceae > Aspergillus > Aspergillus piperis. The sequence continues at coordinate 798,662 of NW_020291607.1, forward strand.
ATGGCATCGTGTTCGGTTTGTTTTTAGGCGGCTTGAAAGTTTATTTTAGATTGCTGTGGCGGGATGTTTGATATCGACAGATGGTAGTGTAGTATATTTGATGTATGTAGGTAGTTTGATGGAAGAGGGTTGTCTTCGCGGTCAGTTCATCTTTGGTGCCAAGTGGGAAGTGGTAAGATTGGAACTTGCTTTTACTACTATATATTTGACATTGATCGGATATATCTGTGTTCTAAAAATTGGAAAGCGGGGTATACATGGATAAACTGATGCTTTTGACCTTCCAGTCTGTGCTCATTAGACTACCTACCATCTTCGATGGACAGCCATTGAGACTCGCTTGCTCCTGTCCGACCCCTAAGGAAGTAGACTACGATAAGTGTCTTCATAACACCGCAATGGATAGGATACGCCATATAAGAAACATACTACTGGTACTATTCATCTTTCCATGGCAGGTCGTAATCCAGTCTCATTCAAATAACCCAACGTAAACCAGGTCGATTCTTTCTTCCGACGAACAACAAGATCAGAAATAGCAACAAAATGAAAACACCGAAAAGGTTCAACGATAATATGCTAAACTAGATAGTATGCCAACCGCCCGGAGTCATTGACATCATCACCAGAAGACAGCACCAGAATGCCGAGACATATCGGTATTTAAAAGTTGAAAGTTGACCTGGTTATCCTGCACTACTCTCTCGTATGGACCGACCGGATTGAAGCTGTACAAGGCACCTTTACCATCCTAGTTCAAGCCTGCTAGAATAGCATCCACTTGATAAACAAAGAAGCTTTTCGGGTGAAGGATCATTGATGAGCGTTGGGCACATGCTCTCACGAACATGGGAACTCCGCGTTGGTAGTTGTACATGAAGAGCGGTTCTAACCGAAGCCATAAAGCGTATGACCCATCTATTTCATTGGGTTTATGTTAGTATACGTCCATCTGACCAGACTGGAAATGGGGATAGATCCAAATAATTGGTTATACTTACACGGTTAAGAGCAAACACTACCTACGTCATCTTATGTCAGTACACGAACCTAGAATAGACACTATGGTGGGTGCTCACATCTTCGGTACGGACAACCTAGAAGCAGCGATGTCAGTCCATGTTCTTAAGGCCAGCTAATAAAGTAGAATATTCATCGAAAACATACCTTGCGTTCGTGGCCAGGAGTGGTAGATGATTCCATCACCAGAAGTATTTGCCGGATTATCTTGGACATTCAGCTGATAATTCCCGATATATACATATCAAATCCACGTACCTCAGTCAGTCGGTTCTTGACAGTCTTGCGGACTTCAGGATAGACATCAGCGCTAATGCGAATGACGCCACCGCGGCGGGCAAGACGACTATATTCAGTGATGAGTTACTGGTGTTATTCATGGTACACGTGCTGCTATCTTAGGAGACGCATGTTTGATTGAGTTTGCGTACCGGATCGAGGGGCGGGCTAGCCTTTGTTAGTGGGAGACTTGCAGTGTTGTTTGTATATTACTTTGTTAACTTACTAATTCCGTCTATGTTGTTCCGCAAAATCTTGCTGAAGTGGGATCCATTGTTAGTATCTTCTACTGAAGTAGGACAGCGTAACTCCGCAGAGGGATGATACCGAAATCGCTTCTTGGGCAGGAATCTTTTGCTCTTTCTATCGGTGACTAGTCTCGGATCCATGGTAACTAGATCTGTCAACGACTTGTAGAGGTGATTAGGAGACGAGTTGGTTGTAGAGTAACAGGATGATGAGATTTGGAGTTTGGAGGGCTTGATATACTGCATCATGAACTGAGTGAATGCACCGTGCAGTTGCCATGCGTGTTAGTGCTCGGTGCATGGTGCATGAAGCAAACAGGACCAAGGGGAATGTCATGGCAACAAGCGGGTCTGTGCAGTGAAGCATGAGGTTGAGGAAGACATGATTGAGTAACATTAGATATACCCTCTGGGAGGTTTATGAACTATTAGGGATGGATATTTGCGTAGCATAGCGTATAGGTAACGTCAACGGGAAAATATCAAACAACACTCAGAACGCCTTCGATGGGGTCCATAACCATGCCATATGCACCTGGATCGGTCTATGAGATGAACGTGGCCTCGGAGAACATGGTTCCCTCCTCGGTGACTTCGGAGTCGCCGACCTTGAGCTTCAGAGAGAGCTTCTCCTGAGGGCAGTACTAGGGTTGAAGTTAGTATGCTGCACCAGTGACATACGATTCAAAGCACATACCTGGAAGATGTATGGTCGCGTGCCGGCAACGCTACCAGCAATGGTCTTGATGAAGCCGGGCACTTCCGCCATCACGTCGATCCGGTCCAGTCGGTTGCCAAGAGCCCCGTCAAGCTCCGCATGGACTTCTTGTCCTTCCTTGGACTTGCCATCCCAGACCCACTTGATGGACTTGGGCTCGGGCCAGTCACTTTCAGCATCTTGCGATGAGTCGGTGTGGGTGGCGCTGTTGTTAATACCAGCATAAATGATCTCTCCATCCTTGACGATACCGCCGACGTTGACCGTTGTCGATCCGTACGACGGAGGGGTGGTGTATTCCATCATCATGGCGGAGTAGGTAGGGGTCTGGAAGTTGACAAAGTTCCACCGCGCAGCTATGCAAATGTCAGAAACTTCGCTCTTCGAGATGTCGGCTTGGAGAGAAGCTTACCCGCGTGGTGAGGCTTCATGCCCTGAAGGGCATGGATGAACATTCCCCGGCCCGTGAGGTCGTAGGTCTTCTCCTTAGTCGTGATGGTACCCTCAACGGCACATCGGGGCCAGAAGGCATGGCTCATCGAACCCCATGGGTTCTCGGGGTCCGTGCCGAAGTAGGACGTGCCGTCCTTGCCGATCATGAAACCAGGGGAAGAGCGCTTGAATGTCAGGTTCACCAGACTATCCTCGTTCACAGCGGACTTGATGGTGTAAGTATCGCCATCCTCGTTGAGTTGGACAGCGAGGTTGTCGGCACCAAAGGAGAGCATGCTTTCATCGAACATGAAGTTGGACAGGGGATCCGAGTGCCAGTTGTGGGGTCCATCGCCTTTGAGGTTGAAGATCTTCGATGTGAACTGAGCGGTGGTGTGGAGACCTCTGTGGGAGCACGAGCAGCATTAGAATAGAGACGAGAGTGAGGCGATGTTGAATTATCGGTAAGTCAAGGTACAACTCACACGATGTTGCTGTAGATCAGCTGAACCATCGCCAAGGTACCATCATCGGCCATGATGTAAAAGACCTTGTTTTCGACATTGGTGTACTGGTAAGCGCGCCAGCGCAGGTCATTCTTGCTGAGCTCGGTATAAGGAGTCTCTTGGGCCTGGCGGGCGACAGATTGAATGGCTTCAGGCCCATAGATGGGCTCCTGCGTTCCGGCAACGGAAGCGAGACTAGAGGCGGGGGATTTCAGTTAGCAAACAAAAAACATGTATATCAGCTGATTCAGCAGAGTGAAAAGAAGAGCAAGCATACGTTGACTTGAGCCAGTTCATTATGGGCGATATGTGAGGTGTCGTGAGGAATTACAACAAACAGAGGGAGGTTGTGAAAACAAGAGAATGGGAGATGTGAGGAAAGATGGAAATCAAATCGATAGCGCGCGGGGCCACAAGGGGGGTTCGGTCGATCGTTCTATAGTAGCTTCCGGTGGTCTGGACAAATGCTGGGACGAGCAGCTGGCGAGCGGGACAAGACGGGAAGAAGAGCCCAAAGTTCACTTGGGAGTCACAAACAATCACAGCTGGTTTTCTGCCAACAGCAAAGGTTCAATGGGGCATTAATCCAAACGAACTTCAGTGCAGCAGATGAGTGAGTTGGTGGCAGGTGAAGCGCTGACCGCCAACTGGGCGAGGAATCCGGATGACGTCCAGCACTCGAATTGCAGGCGGATTTCCTGTTTGGGCTTCGCTTGTGTCTTAAACGGAAAGTAACGCCGACCCCGCGGCGCCATCCCGAATCCAGAACCCCAAGAAAACTTGGCCGCAAAAGACGCTCGCCGACTGCCGATTGATTGTTGTCAGTTGCTGTCCGGACACTCCATACGCTCCCTCACTTCAACTCCGATTCGCCTTCACTGCAGTTTCATCAAACATACCGTCAAATCTCATCATCATGGCGAAGAAGGCATTGGCCAAGGACCAGATCGTGAAGCTCATCGTGGGCGCCGGTCAGGCCAGTCCCAGTCCCCCCGTCGGTCCGGCCCTGGGTAGTAAGGGTGTGAAGAGTATGGATTTTTGTAAGGTAAGCTGAGAGCACACTCCATGGACGGTTCAATTGGACTTGTCTTCTGCAAGACGTCCAATGTGAGCTATCTGCACTAGAAGGATGCGCAGGGCTGATATGGTATACTGTAGGAATTCAACGCCAGAACTGCACACATCAACACCGGTGTCCCCATTCCTGCGCGTGTCACTGTCCGCCCCGACCGTTCCTTCACCTTCGACCTCCGCACTCCCACCACCACCTATCTGCTGTTGCAAGCGGCCAACGTGGAACCTCGCAAGAATCGCATCCGTGGCGCCCAGAACCCGGGCCATGAGTTCATCGGCAAGATCTCCCTCAAGCATGTCTACGAAATCGCCAAGATCAAGCACTCCGAGACGCGACTGTCTGGATTGAGCCTACAGGGATTGTGCAAGAGTGTCATTGCCCAGGCCAAGTCCGTTGGCATTCAGGTTGTACCATGAGGTTATTGCGGAGCGGGCGATTGGTGATGTCGTTGTACACTATCTTGTGCCCTTACTCCCGTAAGGTTACTCCTCTTCTTGTCTTGGGCTTACGAAATTGGCGTTATGTGGAACTGGGTTTGTTACCGTCTGTATCATAGGCATTGCATGTTGTATAGAAAGCGTTGGCTGGTGCCTCAAGCGATCACATGAAGTGGATTTGACTGTCTGACCATGAAGGGCTCGGCTCTTGGGTATAAGGGTGGGCGTAGGTTGCTGATGGGCGATGATGCATTCCTGACCAGGGCCTGCGTGCGGGCTGGTCGTCACGATACCTCTATGAAGTAGTAAGAAGTCGGGTGGAAGCCCGCGAGTCAGCAATAATGATATACACGCCTTTCTTCACCTACCAATCCATGCCATACCCTTGCCAGGGGGCTTTTCGATCACTCCCAATACTCATCAGCGGGTTAGAAAGGGTTAGAAAAGGAATACTAGACAGTCTGTTGCTGAGCAGTCAAAATTGGCGCTGGTCCCTCGCCAAGTTGGAGATCGGAGCGAAGGGGAAAAGCTGAGCGAGACACAACAGCGTGCCCAGAAATACCGCCGAGAAGGCCAAGAGGCGGAGGACACGCAAGTTTCCTCCTAACGTCTTGGATACGCGGCCAGGTGAGAGGTCGGGGGAGGAATCGTCGTACGGTCTTGTAATGACAAGCCCCTTTCTCCCACTATTTTGCTTGGCAGGCATGAAAGCTGCTTCTCCGCTCGACTCTTCAGCAGTGCTCTTCTTGGCCTCACAACACAGTAACTTACTCGACGGACGGCAGAGGTTGACAATAGCAGCAAGCCAGGAAACAGGTAGGTAATGGCCTGAGATGATGATTCCATAATCTGCAGATGTGATGTGATGGGGCTACCCCACATTCTATACGTGCTTCTGGAAGTGTACCAGAACATCCTTGACAAGGGGCAGGTGGCGACTATCTTGAAAAAGTAAGTAGCTGGCCAGATTGGGAAATGGCGATATACACTCCTGGCTGAAACTAGTGCTCATCAGAAAAATAAATTAGTTGGGAGCCTTCAGCAGCCTGGTTATACTTGCAGCGGATAGCCAGCCTTTTACTTGAATTCATATAGTGCTTGTGAGGCGGCTGTTTCTTCATTGTTGACTCTTTATACCCCAGCCGCACTACTCTATAAGTAGTAGAGAGACCCAGCCGTCATTATTCATTATCTCCATCGAAACGGAAACTTTCCAGATCGGGCTGGGTTTACCGTCCACTGGATACCCAAAGCGGAATGAGACGCCCCACAGGAGTACTAACCCCAAAACAGCATGGTGACGCTATCCGAACCAGGGCGCGGGTTACCTACCTGAACAGACAGATGAGGTGCTAGTTATCAAATAGTAAGGTTATAGTCCAGTAGGAATTGGGTTAAATCGGCGAGAACATTGAGCGGATAATTTCACGCGTCTCCGATCCCGAAGGCTCCGATGATTGACAGGAGGTGTGTGAGCCTGTGAGGGTGTCCATGGACAAGGGCAGGCAGCTGACGGACGGACAGATGATCAAAGGGTGGCCGATTCATCAGCTGAGTGGACCGTGGGTTCGCCCTCACTCCAATCTGCATGCATTAAACCCACGCCAGATGAGATCCAGAAGAATCTAGCGGGGTAAGCGACCAAGCCCATCCATGCCTGTGGGCTTGTGCGGATCGGGGAATCTGGAGGGTCATCGTCCAATACTGTTCGCGGATGACAAACTGCCCGGCTAGACGGCACCGGCAGCTGCTGTTCCTCCTCTTTCTCGGTGCCAACTGACCTCCGGAGCAGATAGGATAGATGGATAGATAGATAGTGGAATGAATGAATGGATGAATGGATGATGGCAAAAGCCCGTATGCAAGCCAGATAATATAACTAAGCAATTACTGAATCACTAATCATCGGCTTATGACGGGCGGCCGTTCGGACAACTGGCGTAGACGTTACCGGTATTTACATGCCTGCCTGCCTGCCTTACCCGTAACGGCCGTGCCTTTGATGTCATGGCAGCCGTTCTCCGGGTCTCCTTGTTTGTTCTCCATCTGTAGTAGATGGTAGAGCACGTCTGGGGGGGTTTAATGACTCCTACTTTATGTACGCTACTCTGTTATGATTCATGATATCCACACCCATCCCACATCCTCGGTTAGACAGATGCTTGCTTCAACTTCACTATAAGAGGTGGGTAATTCCCGCACCATTACAGTCACAAGCTGCCTTTTTCCAGATCTTTTGATTCCCCTCCTCTCCGCGGATTTCCGATGAGGAGAGCAGTCAATATCCAATCTTTGGAGCACGGGGGGAACGCTTCGCTCCGACCGACCGCCAAGTAAACACGGTACAGACTGCATGTAACTTTGTGTGGGATACATCCGTTTGTTTCCTTTGGGTTGGGATTTGCAATAATAATAATGATGATGATGATGCTTCTGCTTTCTGTCCAGCCCTTCTGTCTTCTATTTTAGGCCGAATGACCAGCTGGGTGATCTAGACCTGGGCATCCATCCCTTCCTGGGAGAAAACGGGCGTGTGGAGGAGGCTTCTAGAACGGGGGCTGGAGGGATCGAGTGGTAACATGTAGATAGATTTATACAACTCACCTAACCTCGTTTCAAATGCAAACATTCAATGAGGTGCAAGTATTTGAGTTGGCGGAAAGTTCAGTAAAAGTGGTGGTGGTGACAGTAAGTAATTAAGAGAAAGAAAAATAAAATTATAATTGATCCACCGCCCCAAAAGAGAAAGGTATTTTTCTCCCCGTCCATCCCGCCGCTATTGCCGCCGCCGTCGATTTGGCTGGTGGCTCCCCAAATCCCATCCCCAAGACCGCCGCCGCACCTGCTTTGCTTTTTTGCTTTTTGACTTTTCTTTTTCAGTTCGAGTTCCAAGTCTTCCCTGCCCCGGTGGAACCTCTCCGGTCTGCCTTCTCCCCTCTACTTTGTACTAGTCAATAACTAGACTAGAACGAACTGCCTGACTAGCCTAGCTCCTGCTCTTGCTCCTCCTCCTCCTCCGTCCCTCACTATTATCTCCCTCCCTCAACTCAACTCTCCCTCTCCCCATCCTCGTCGTCGCTCCTCCTCGTTTCTTCACGACTGTCGGTCTCTCTCCCCTCCTCTTGACTCACCAACGCAGCCGTTCTTGGATGGGGCGAATTTCTCCCCGCCCCTCAGCATCCTCCCGCCCGTCCAAGTTCCTGCACTGCGTCGACCTGAGTTCAACCACTACTTATCTCCCTCCCGCACCCGTTTCTCGACGAAAGATTTGTTCCGTCTCGCATACCGAAACCTCCGTGCCTCTCCCACTCTTGTCCCACGAACTGTCCTGAATTGTCTCCTCCCCCCCCAAGCGACTCCGCTATTATATAGAGTATTGCCGCTCTTCTTATTACTCTGCAGTTGTTGTTTCCCCATTACCCGCTGGTTCATTCTCCCGGTATCTCCCGTGGAGGGGCATGTGTCCCACCCTGTGGTCTTGACCAAGTATGACGTCTGAAGCGACGGATTTTGCCCAAGCCAACGCCAACATGAACTCCGGTAAGCACCACCCTTCCACAACAACCAATTCAGATTCAGCCCTCTGACTCGGCAACTTCTCAACTTTTAGCTGCTGAAACTGCCCAATCTCCTGCCCAGATGACTCCTGGACAGGCGACCGAGTTTGCCGACAATGACTATAAGTTCAAGTCGCAACCCGGCCAAGTCCGGTTCTCGACCATAACGGAGGAAATTGAACCTTCGGATTCCTCGGCCCCTCCCCAAGTACCGCCGGCCGATGACACGATGAACGATCAAAAGCAAGAGGAGGAACTGCGGTCCCTGGCTGCCAGCCTACAAAAATCCCAGTTACAAGAGACGCGGTTGCGACAGTTCTCTTATGACCCGATTTCTCTTCCATCTTCTAGGGTATGTACCTCATCTGTTTATTCACAATGGCCCAGTATCGCTATCCAGCATCGACGGTGGCGTGGAAGATCATGCCGCCTACTCCGGAACAGTCGGCTCCTCGCATGGCCCTGCATGATCTTCCAGATCTTCCAGATCTGAATAGAAACTGACTGCTGCATCCCCCCTTACAGGTTGCGTCGCGAGAGTCAAGCGACCGCAGTGGTCGCGAACCCAATGGATCAGGCCTGCCCTCTCCCCGAGACTCCCCGACGGTGTCCGCTATGCAGTCACCCCCGCTTACACCAGCCGCTACTCACTCACGTGAAGCCAAGTCTACTGATACCTCGTCAACTTCGAACACTACGGACAAAGGAGCCCCGGGGCAGTCCGCTGCCATGACCCCCACTACTTCCCCTCCGACAAGCGCGACCCTAAAGAACAAAGCCTCTCAGAGTGCCCCCTCTTCACGACCCTCTTCAACCGACCAACTGTCGAAACAGAATAACGTCGCGCAAACATCGTCCCATCCGCTAAATTCCCCGAAACATAGGGCGCAGTTCTTCGTTGGCCCTGCGGCTGATGGAGGTGCACAGGATGAAAGCCCTCCGATGACCCCGAGGGTTGAAAGCTATACCCCTCCTGGTGCGATTACACCCGTCGGAGAGCCCAATGATCCATATGCTCGCAGCAAACGGCCCCCACCGCCAAAGAACCTCGCGCAACTGGACCAACGCTTTATCTTCAATGGCAGAGATGCGAAACGTCGCACAAACACCTCCTCGTCTTTCACACGACCTATGTCTCCTCGGTCCGCCAGTGCAAGTGATCTCAGGTCCACCGAAAAGCGCAGCGGCTTTTTCGGCAGCAAAAAAGAGGTCAAGCAGCAGGAACCGGAAAGCAAGCCCCACGGCCATATGTCCGAGCTAAAGCGCTTCTTCAAACGGAACCACCACAAGCATAAGCGTGCTGATTCTCCCTCATCCATACCCTTCAAGAAGTCGAGCCGGTCTTCGGGCAAGAATGGCCCTTTCCACACATCGGATAGTGTTCCATTCGCTGACGACCATGGGCTCAACTCAAAGTACGGGAAGCTAGGCAAGGTTTTAGGTTCAGGAGCAGGTGGATCCGTTAGGTTGCTCAAGCGTAACAGCGACGGCGTGACCTTCGCTGTCAAGCAGTTTCGTGATCGCCATTCTTGGGAGAGCATGAAGGAGTATTCGAAGAAGGTGACTGCGGAGTTCTGCATCGGCTCGACTCTTCATCACGGCAATATCATCGAGACACTGGATATCATCCAAGAAGGCAGCCATTGGTACGAGGTGATGGAGTATGCCCCGTTCGATTTGTTTGCGATTGTCATGACCGGAAAGATGGTGAAAGATGAGATTGCTTGCGCTTTCAAGCAGATACTCAGCGGGGTGGCCTACTTGCACGGAATGGGTTTGGCCCACCGGGATCTGAAATTAGACAATGTGGTCGTCAATGAACATGGCATCATGAAGCTTATCGACTTTGGGAGTGCGGTAGTTTTCCGGTACCCTTTCGAGAACGACATTGTTCCTGCTTCTGGTAAGTCGCGTCCCGCTGATCGACATGGGTGATTTGGGCTTGCACCTTCTAACGCGTGGCAGGTATCGTCGGCTCTGATCCCTATTTGGCTCCAGAGGTGTACGATGAAAAGAAATATGATCCCCGCCCCACGGACGTCTGGTCTCTGGCCATCATCTTCTGCTGCATGACCCTGCGCCGATTTCCCTGGAAGCAGCCCCGTGTCAGCGATAACTCTTACCGACTCTTCGTCTCCCCGCCCACTCCCGGCACACCAGTTCCTGATACAGACCCCAAGCGTCACCGAGTCGTCAAATCGTCTCCTGATCTCCAATCGGCGGCTCACGAACAAAAAGCCCCGCAGGTTGTTGACCCCAAGAAGGGGCCTATCGATCAACCCGTGCAGGCTAATGGACGTCAGGAGCCCCCGAAGAGTACTGCTCAGACAGGGCCTACCGCTGGAGAAGAGAACCGTCCTCCGGAGAGTCCACAGGAACGTACACCTACCAACAAGACCGCGGTAGAGGACAAGAACGGCCCTACTCACAAGCCCACCCGCACCACAAGCAAAGAAGCCCCCCCTCTTCCCGCTTCATCCCAGCCTTCCGGCCAACGCCAGGAAGTCATCAAGGGTCCCTGGAGACTTCTGCGACTTCTGCCACGCGAGAGCCGGTATATCGTCGGGCGCATGTTGAAGGTGGGCGTCAATGAACGCGCAACCCTCGATGACGTCCTGACCGATGAATGGGTTCGCAACATCAAGGCATGTCAGCAGGAGCTTTCTGGTGAGGTCATCCGGGCCCCTGGTCATACCCATGTTCTGGAACCACCATCGGCCAGTGTTCCCGTACCCAGCAAGGCCAAGTGATCTACTTCGTCCACTAGGTGTATGCGCTAGTGTTGGATCTCCGTCCCCGTTTCTATGTCTTATCATGTCTTATAATTCCCCTGAACCGATTCATCCTACATCTTTTTTTCCCATTCTCGTTTGGCACTTTTCTTTCTACCTGATTCCCTACGGCCATGATGTTGGTCCGTTTCTGGGCGGGCTGTCATCATGATCTGGCTTGTTACTTTCTCGACGGTGGGATTCCAACTCGGCCAAATATGCACCTGGAATCCACAGTAATCACCTCCCTTGTCCACTGTTTTGTTTATCTTCTCGATGCGCTTGTGCTGTTGGAAAGAGGATGTGGGTTTCCTATACTTCTGGTGTTTTTTTTCATTCGATCTAGGCGTTGAGGTCACTGTGTTGTGGAGCGGGGCTGCTCAGGCAAATCACTCTCCCCTATAGAGGGTCGGCTGCTAGATTTTCTCCCTGTGAAATGCTGTTTCGCATGTTCCTTGCTGCGATTTCGTTCGCTTTGGTGCTTTTGGCTTCCGCATCTGCCTCGGGAGGGTTTTATCGTTTGCGCATCTGTCATGCCTCGGAGCCTTGTTTTTGACCCAAATTGTCCTTTCACTGTAACCATGGAGAACAACTACTTTAGTAGATACTATAAATAAACGAGTGACTGTATACCTGCTCAATTTGACGTTTCATTTCGCTCCTTGTAGTTTCGTAGCATCTGTAACACTTCGGAAGCAGTTGACGTAAGGCAGGAGATGCGGAGATTGCGGAGTTTAGACCGGGGCGATAATCGGAGCCCATCAAAGGCTTCTTCCCACGCGACCGGCTCAACAGATCCTGGACTTCATCTTCCACCACCCTTCCACCCACCAACTCTACCTGATCATGGCTCAATCAGGTGAACCGGAGCCATTGGTCTCCTCCCTATGGACGCGATCCCTAATTGTACGTTCCTCCCCCTTCTCCCTGGCTGCACGGCCACCCTCCATCCTCCAGCCAACCAAACTAACCAACCACTCACTCACTCAGTCCGGAGCCATCGCCGGCCTCACCGTTGACTGCTCCCTCTACCCCCTCGACACGATCAAAACCCGCCTCCAAAAAGCGCGCACACAAGGCCCCTCCACAACATCCGCAGCCGCATCCAGCCTCTCCCTCCGCCAAACCATCCGCGGCATCTACGCCGGTCTTCCCTCCGTGCTCTTCGGCTCCGCCCCGTCCGCCGCATCCTTCTTCATCGTCTACGATGGCGTGAAACGATACCTCCTCCCGTCCCCCTCCTCTAACCCCAAGGATACCCCATCTCGCTCCCACATCATCCTCACGCACTCCCTCGCCTCCTCAATGGGCGAAATCGCCGCCTGCGCCGTCCGCGTCCCCACCGAAGTCGTGAAGCAGCGCGCCCAAGCCGGTCTCTTCGGCGGCTCGAGTCTCCTCGCCTTCAAGGATATCCTCGCCCTCCGGAATGCCCCGAATGGTGGGGTGGGCCAGGTGCTCGGCGAGTTGTATCGTGGTGCCGGGATTACGATTGCCAGGGAGATTCCGTTCACTGTGTTGCAGTTCACTATGTGGGAGAGTTTGAAGGAGGGGTATGCGAAGAGGGTTGCTGCTAGTGGTGGCGGTGGTGATGGCACTGGGGTTGTGCCTGCGTCGACGAGTGCTATGTTTGGGAGTGTTGCCGGAGCTATTTCTGCCGGTTTGACGACCCCGTTGGATGTTGTTAAGACTAGGGTTATGCTTGCGAGACGCGGTGGGGATGGTGAGAGGGTTAGGGTGAGGGATGTCGTTAGGGAGGTTTATAAGGAGGGTCTTGGGGCGTTTTGGAGGGGGATTGGGCCGAGGGTTGCGTGGATTGGGATTGGTGGGGCGGTGTTTTTGGGGAGTTATCAGTGGGCGTGGAATACGTTGGAGGGGAAGAGGGAGAGGTTGGAGAGGGAGGTGGTTTGATGGTGATTAATGGGATGGATTGTGTATATAATTCTGTGGTGGGTGTTGGTGGTCTGTATACTAATTAGGTTATGGTTGTTGGGGATCGTGGTGGTATACTTATAGACTAGATGGATGGGATTGATTCTATAGAATGTTTTGGTTTGATTGATGGTAGCATTTAGCTTTATTGTTTTTCTATGGAGTTCTCCCTCAACATCCACGCCATCTCCTCTACTTGTTCTGGAGTGAGGAGCTCCTTCATCTCCTGCAATGACAAGAAGTCATGATCCTCTATCGCGAACCCGGGCTCAATTGTCTACACCTAGCGTCAACTACCTGCATTTAGGATATTGTGTTATTGTAAAGAACCTACCTCAGTAATTAACAACCCCCTCTCCTCACCGTCGCCATCCTCATATTCCTTCTCAGGCAACAAATAGCTCCCCTTCCACTTCCCCCCCTCCACCACCCACTCCACCTTCTCCCCTCTCTCCACATCATGTCCCACCACAAACTCCTCTACCGGCGCCTTCCCCCCTTTCCGCTCATCCGCGTGAATCACCACATATCGCCCCCGTCCACGATGTAGTGTATGCACGGTTCGACTCTTGTTCCGGTGGAACGCACCGAGCGGCGACCCCGGCGTGAGCAAGTAGTGGATGCGGGTACTGGCGGAGCGGGTGGCCGTGCCGTTGGCTATGGGGATTTCTTGTGGATGGCGGAAGGTTTCCTGGTAGTAGCCACCTTCGGGGTGTGGGTGGAGGTCGAGAGATTGGATAGTTTCGGTGGCAGAGGGGGTTTCTTTGGTGGTTTGGGAGGGTGGGGGGAATGGAGGGTGGGTTCTGATCATTGTTATGGCGGTGTAGTGTTGGGATGTGGATGGAGGTGGTTCTTTGTTCAGAGGGCTGGAGACTGTTGGATGTAAGCTGTGAGGTGGTATTCAGTGGAGTTAGTATGCGGTTTGTTAGTGAACGGGTTGAGGCAAGGTATTTAAGTAGTATAGTGGATGAAAGGTGGAATGAGATGATATCAGAGAAAGAGAAAGAGGTTCTTGGCTATTGCCGCATTGAGTGAAGGTTTGAGATGTCTAGATGGCCATTTGGCTTCTCTTGTATAGTTCAAGTGCTGTGATATCATGGTGGAGATTAGTGCCGGTAACTGGGAACTCAAATCCGACTCTCAGCATGGTGGGAATAGATTGAGGGATATTAGGAATAGCCTGTAGTTTCCACATCGTATTTGGATGGCTGCTCATCAGTAGATCAAGTGAAGATCAATAGCAGGAGGGGGGAGAGAAGAAGGTGGAAGATGAGCAGATCCCCGAGGGAAGCCGGGGCTCGTGCCTCCCGCCAGAAAGGGAAGGAACGAAGTGAGCCCATCGTCAGTAACATCTCCTATTTCCATCCCCCATCTTCCTTCCTTCCAGGCAACAAACTTCCCTCTTCTCCTCCTCCTCCTCCTTCTCCCCGTCCTGCTCGTCCTACTTTTGTGCTCTCTGTCAGTTTATATTCATTCCTTATTGTGCTCTCTTCTCCTTCGGGCCTGTTTTCGCTCCCTACCACTTGGGGAATGTTCCCCTCCCCTCTGTCTCTGCGTGCCTGAGCGATCGTCGCTTCTGCCTCCGCATCGTCCCTTGCACCTCCGCATTTCCTCTGCCACTGCATTTTCTCCCCCCGCCCACTGCATGGCCCGAAAACCAAGCCACCAGAGGGTCACTTATGGTATGTCTATCGTCTGAAGTTGGTCTGCAATTTACTGCCATCTACTCACTGGTTACACTACGGCTGCGTTCCGCGCTTATCTGATCTTCCCACTTATGCGCCAAAGTGGACTCGAGACTGACATTCAATTTCTTCTCTCCCCTCTAGTCCTCCCTCTGCCCGATGCCCCTGGTGGGCATAGACTAGGCGTTAATGGTCTGACGGTCGATACGGACAATTCCATCCTGTGAGCTTTCCCCGTCCTCTTGCGCCAGTTGGTCCTCCGCAAACCCGGCTGCGATAAACTCCGCCCGTTCCCGAGTCAAAGCCACGCCAATTCTAACTCCACATTCTTGCAAAGGTATTCCGCTGGTCGCGATGGTGTTGTATGCTCCTGGGACCTCAACCGCCCCCTCTCCGGCGCATCGTCGTCGAAATCCGGTTCAACAACCTTCAGAAACCAAGTCCAAGCCCACAGCCATTGGATCAACGACATTGTCTTGACTAAGAACAACTCGGCGCTCGTTTCCGCATCGTCCGATACCACTGTGCGATTATGGCGAACACACTCGGAAAACACGGAGGTGCCGCATCCTATCGGCAAACATGCCGACTACGTCAAAGCCTTGGCAACCCCCGGTAATCACTCTTCGTGGGTTGCATCAGGCGGCCTGGATCACAAGCTGTATCTATGGGATCTGAATGGCGGCGGTGAGGTCCTTGGAATCGATGCGTGCGGGGAGGACCGGACGGCAAAGGGATCGGTCTACGCACTAGGCGCTGTATCGTCTGTCCTGGCCAGTGGTGGACCGGAAAGTGTGGTCAGAGTGTGGGATCCGAAATCTGGAAAGTTGATCACCAAGTTTGTGGGCCATACCGACAATATCCGAGATATCCTCATCAATCAAGATGGCGATACCATTATGACCGCGTCCTCCGATCAGACGGTTAAGGTTTGGTCGCTGACAGCAGGAAGGTGCATGCACACCTTGACGATGCACAACGACAGTGTCTGGTCGCTTTATTCGAATCATCCTCAGCTGTCGGTGTTCTATTCGAGTGATCGATCCGGCTTGGTCGCCAAGACGGACACGAGGCACTCTGCGGATATCGAGCAAGGTGTCTGCGTTGCAGCGCTGCAAGAGCACGAGGGCGTTATCAACGTCGTAGCTGCCGGAGACTATATCTGGACAGCAACACCGAAGTCGAGCATCAATCGGTGGAGGGATATCGATACCACAGCCGAGATAGAAGCACCAGCTTCAGGGGAACGAAAATCCAGCGCTGAAAAGGATGCGGCTAAAGGAATGCCCAAGAAGATACCATACGAATCGGTTCTCTTACTATCAAACACATCTACATTCCCTAATTCGAGAGTTCCTCACGACGCGGCACCGGGCGGCGCATCACATGCACAGGGCCAGGCTTCCGGCTCAGACATGGAGGATGAGCTGGGATTGACCCTGCCCGTCCAGTCCTTGCCAGAGGAGACGATAGAAGGACAGCACGGCTTGATCAAACACTTCATGTTGAATGACCGCAAACGGACTTTGACCCAGGATTCTGCGGGTGAGGTTGTCTTATGGGATCTTCTCAAGGTATGCAATGATTTTGGTTGAGACCGAACAGATGCTGATGGCTACAGTGTAAACCTATTCAATCCTTTGGCAAGCGGCATATGGATGATGTGGCCTCTGAGATCAACACCACGGAGAGTATTGCTCACTGGTGCACGATTGACATCCGCACCGGAAGGTTGTCAGTGATCTTGGAGCCAGGACGCTGCTTTGACGCGGAGATATACGCCGACGAAACAGACATAGAAGATAGTTCGCAGTTCCGCGACGACCAGAGAAGTATGACAACAACTCTATAGTTGCTGCGTGATCGAGTGCTAATGACGAGCAGTCAACCTAGGCAAATGGATATTGCGCTGGCTCTTTGCACCACTGGTCGATGAGCACGTTCGGCGCGATGCCCAGTATCGTGCCATGGCAGTTGCAAGAGCGGAGGAAATGGCGAAATTGACCACGACGAGCGCTTCTGCGCCGATGGATATACCGTCAGTAGATGGATCGAGGCGGCCGTTAGGCCTGCAGACTCCTATAGATGCCTCGTTCTCAACCTTCCGGTCCGGATACGACACTCTTGGTAGCCCTACGACGCCCGGCTTCGGCATCGGCTACGCAACGAGCCCGGGGACGCTAGGGTCACCCGTGCTACCACCACATAGCTACAACAACAATAGCTACTTTGGGACATCTATCGGCGAGACTTCGGACTTCCTGTCATCACAACAAAACCCGGACCTGACTCGAACATCTTTCTCGGACCGGTCGAGCGATTACTTTTCCTCCTCGTCCAAGCCCCCGGGCCTGACTCCGCTTGACACAGAGAAGGCGCCAGCTACACCCGGAGAGCCGACGCCAACTGCTCTGCCTCAATCACCGGTCGAGCCTGACAAAGAAGAACGAAAGAGGGGGGGATCTATATTTGGGAAGAAATTTCGGATGGACTTTCCCAAGAGAATGGGCCGGTCCTCGTCGGAAGCCAAGCCCCAGATCCAAGAAGAGAAGATCGAAGAATCGGACAAGTCGTCTGTCAAGGAAGAGAAGGTGTTTGAAACCAATCTGGGTGGCTTCATCGAGCGAACCCGGCATGAGTACGAGGAATGGCTGTCTGCCAACCCAGGGCAGGAGTTGGTGTCCGCCTTTGCTCCTAGTCCTGACAACGAGACACCCGAACTTCAGATACCTCCTCGCACGGCCGTATTTATCCAAGAGGAATCTGGCGACACGGCAGTGGCTTCAGACTTGTACAGGGGTACTGTGGCAGGCATTAGTCAGGAGATTGACAAGTTGGAGAAGTCCATCCCGTTATGGCTTGCGGACTTGCTGCTCAAGGTATGTATACCCCCTTTGACTATGGTATCCAGCTAATATTGGTAGAATCAAATGCCATTGAAAGAGCCAGTGAAGATTGCATTCACTCTGAAACCTTACGACGATCTTCTGCCGCCTGTGGTCAAGCCAGAGTATGTACAGTGTACCCGTGGAAGAGTTGTGACTAACCAGGACAGGCCGGCTACGAGCGCAAACGCGAACAACAATCGACTGAACGCCAATCGCATGCTTCGAGCCAAGAAGATCCTTGCGTATGTTGCAGAACGGATCGACCCACCTAACCCCGATGAGCCCGAAGAGGATGCGATGAAGCCGGAAGAGTATCTGGAGTTGTATTGCCAGAAGATGGTATGTAGCGTTGGTGTCCATGTACAAGCAAGAATGCTAACCAAAACAGCTGATCCCGCCAAACATGACTCTTGCGACAATTCGGGCACACATCTGGCGCTCGTCTGGGGATATGCTACTGTATTACAAAGCGAACGGAAAGAAGGAGATCAAAACCACTCCCGACGGAGAGAGCAACCACCTTGAGGGTGGCTCTCATCGATTCCTTGATCCCGCAAGCGCCGGCGGAGAAGCTGGAAGCGTGCCCCCAGGGAGCATCCACTCGCTGACAGCCTCAGGGTCGGGTGCTGCCTCGATCAGCAATACCTGATGCGTGTGGCATTAATTTTCTGTGTATATTGGTGTTGGCATACCGAGTGTATGGCTGTACATAAGCAATAACAAGTTAGCGTAAATCAACCAGTTCTACGCATATGTTGAATGAATGCATGCACATCAGACTATACTAAGAGGTGGGAGTGACATCTGCATGAATAGATGATCTTCATGCATGACCACGGGTTCAGAGACTATTTTGGTTATCTGCAGTGTTAACGGAGCTCTCACGTGCTGTCACGGGTCTAGACAAAATTTATTCAATGGGGGAGGAGGTTCGAGAGAAGAACGGGAGACAAAATTATAGTACTATCATTTCCTTTTATCTTCAAGATCATTGGTTGGTAAAACTACAGGAGACTTCCAATGTAACAGGATTATCATGCAATCTCTAACCCCACTGTAAAATATATGAAGGCACCATCACATCCTGATATGGCTACCAACAATAATAGTGTACTATCTCCCCCTCATCCCCGCTTCTCTTCACAACTAACTCACATACCAACTTAACTACTAGCAACATCATGTCCAAATCATCATCTCGGTTCACCCCCTCCTTTCGCCTCCACAAACAACGAACATCTAATAGTACCTCCCCCTCAACCCAACCCACCCCAGAAACAATATCCGATCCCGATCCCCAACCCCAACCGCAGACCCAGACCCAGATCATGAACCCCAACATTAACCTCACCATCGAAACCATCCACGCCCCCTCCACCACCCCGCCCAAACCAACCAGCATCACAATCTTCCTCGCCGGCAGCACTCCCCCTTCACCCACAACCACCAGCAAAGACTCATCCAATCCAATCCGCATCTCCTCCTTCTCCTCCTCTTCCTCCCGGCGAGACCACCAGCAACAACCACCCCCAACATGGCGCGATACCTTCTCCACCCACCTAGCCCACTACTTCCTCCCAAAGCCACAACTACAACCACACAACACCAACACCAATACTACCCCCCAAACCCTCCATCTAACAATCCTCGACCCCTTTCGTCCAGACTGGGACAGTTCGTGGCGCGAAGACCCCTCTTTCCCGCCGTTCAAGGAACAGGTCTCGTGGGAGATGGAGCAGCGGGAACGGGCTGATATTGTGCTGTTTCACTTTGATCCTGCGAGTATGGCGCCGATCAGTTTGTTGGAGTTGGGGCTTTGTATGCGGGAGCCTGGCAAGGTGGTGGTTGTTTGTCCGAGGGGGTATTGGAAGAGTGGGAATGTGAGGTTGGTTTGTGAGAGGTTTGGGGTGCAGTTGCCGGAGGGGTTGGAGGAGGGGGCGGGCGTTGTGGGGGAGTTGGTTGAGAGAATTAGGGTTGGGAAGGAGAGGGAGAGGGAGAGTTGTTGATTGTTGGATGGTGGTGGGGGAGCTCTGGAATGAATTTGTGGAATGGTTGTTATTTGGCCTAGAGGCGTTGTTTGGGTATTGACGACTAGAATAGACCTTGATAATTAAATCTGATTTTGGTGAATGGATTTGCTGTGTCATAGCCTGATATATCATATAAGTCTATAGAATTTGGGAGTAGTTTACGTAGCTGAGCGAGGCTGTAGTAAGTATAATGTCTCTATAGCAGACAAGCAGACCATGGCTAGAAAGCGGCAACACGATTAGCATTAAGTAGGGGATAAAATGCTGTTTAGTTCAAACTTTCGATTTTATTCTCCATGCACTGGAGCCTGAATGGTGATATGTCGAACACTGATAATAATTAGTGCTGGAGATACCGAAAACCACATCAAGATCTTTCTGCATTTTATAAGGGCAGTATTTGCTTCAAGATATCCCATTTTCTCTACTCAACAGAATGGTCATATAACAAACACTCTCTGTTGTAGATGATGAAATGAACATCACCATAACTATATATAACCCATTGTACACCACAATTCAACGGAAGAAGAAAACCATAGGAGTAGGGTAAGGGGCAAGCAACACGCTGGTAATGGGAATGGAATTCACATATGCTGCTCGCTTCTGACTGCGCACGCAGCCCTCAATATATCCTGTGTGATGGCTACCAAGAAGCAGCGGGTCTGTTTAAAGTCCAGTTTGAGAGGTCTGCTTCGCATCAAGCGTCTTGATCGTCTGTATCGGATTTATACTCTTTGAAAAGATTCACGAGAGGTGGAACTGATAGAAAAACTGCCAAGGCAGAAGAAATTAGAGGCCCTTCATGAGTATGACTCCCTTGACAGAAGCTGTTTTTGAACGAACAGCTGCATTGATATCCTTCTATCTGGATGGGGTGAGGCTTTTCTTTGTCTTGTATAGACAAATCTGAGCATGTTTGCATAGGAAAAGGCAGATGCTATTATCTGTAACAGGCATGAGGAATGGTTAGATCACGAGTTATCTTCCGGTTTAAGATCGTAATCTCCTGTGAAAGCCCTGTATTACTCATGTCACATGGCACATGAATGTTCTTGAAAGCGTGGATAAGTGGTATCGATCTGCATTATCCTATTATAGCCAGCGCAAGTGCGCCGTTTGGTGTCTGATTGTGGCAATTGAAGCGAACCCTCGCGTATTCCACTTTCCCCATTCCTAGTCCAAGAAGACTACTACTACCTAATCTTCCCTTTCAGGTCTAAACTTCTCTCTGTCTATCAGTCAGAAGCCAACACCCCATGTATGATAATCGCATAGCTAAGGGTTCAGCAAGGTCTGAAATAGTCTCTATGTCGATGTGACCAGCCGCACTTTAACCCCAACGTGATGTTCTAAGAGGTAGATGTAACTGTGAGAGGATATGGTGACAGTACTGATGGAGGTGGTAGTGGTAGTAGTGATGGTGGATAGCAGTGTTGACAAACCAAGACACACCATGACTTGATGGATGGTAGCGTTCTCTTGGTCTTATTGGTAGTATTCTCTTCAATCATGATAGAAGCAGTTGTGCTAACGGTTTATATGGCAGCAATAGTAGTCGTGGCAGTCACCGGTGCACGAGCACGGAGCGTCTGCCGGTACAGACTCAGCGCTTGAAACTGCTTTATATAGGTCCACGTCTCAGTCAAACGTGCAGAGTGTTGCAGGATCACCACATCCTCGTTATCTACTCCTGATTCTGAGAAGATGGGACACCCACGTAGTCCTGCGACAGGGATGATAGAGCAAAGTTAATCTATCCTATGATTCAACTAGGGAGATGATGCACGAGGAACCTCCTGGAGAGTACAGGGATCCTCAGATGAGGCCGGAATCATACAAAACCCGCTCAGGACAAGGTATATCTTTGAGCTGCGCGTTGTCTCTGACGGGCTTGTCGGAATCACTGTAGCAAGACAATGGCTTTCTGGCCTATTTTTCTATTACCAAGACTCAGGAATTCTGTTTAGGCAGTCAGTCTTCAGTGTGTGGATGATTTTGAAGCAGCCATGAGGTAATATATATCTGTTTCCTTAGAGACTATATTTTCTCGTCCTTTCTGAATGAACCCCTTGTGTTCGATGGTGTCATGTCTTCATGTTCAGGGGAGAAGACATCACTTTCAGCATCATACCAACGATTATCCGATATATCCATGCCCGTTTACTTGGAGCGGCACTGGAGCGTGTTTCCTTGTATGCTGCTCGACGGCCACGCCGCATGTTGTTTCAGCAAAGGAACATATCTTGTGATATATATAATCCTTTCCGACCAGACCTTCGGAGTACCCCACCTGAAGACATGAAATCTCTATGTATTCAGCAGCATAGAAAGCAGTGGGCGAGACAGGGAGTGCCGTAGGAGGAAGATCACTCCAAATATACATGGCTAATGCAGAGACACATCATCGTAGTCGGCCATTGTATAAGAGCCCGAGAGTGCGGCAAGATTATGACGGTTGCCGAGAGAAGGCCTTTTCATGGCGTATATATCATGGAAGACGTCGCTGGTTAAGAACGGACCGCATCCATTGTCTCTGGAAATCAAGGGACGAGCACCCACATGTCGTAGTGTAGACACTGTTAATCCCTAGATTGACCATATCCCCGGTACTATATTGTCAAAGGATTCGTGATTGGTGAGTATGTATCATCGCATCTGTGACGCTGAAGACGTAAAAGCGATAGTATATAGACTTGATCATATCTGATGACTGATAGTGCATGTGGAAGAGGCACTGTTGGTCAGATCTTTTTGATCATAAAGGAGGAACGCCAGTCATGCGTGGTCGCTGCAATATCCGCACATGGTTTTGGTCTTGGGGCTTTCATCTTCATATTTTCTGCGAAAGCTGTTGCCATTGGGGGTAGAGATTGACTATTGTGTCCCACAGAACTTCTACCTCTACATGACTCCCCATGCTGTTGGTTTATGAGCGCCAAAAGACCCCGGGGGCTCTCCATCCCAAGGTCTTAGGCTATATATATTGGCTTGTCCGAAGGCAGTGCTGAAGAGGATAATAGCTGGGGGAAACGGCAGTCCATTTTATAAGGTGGTTGCTCGTTGAAAGGCTTCGAGATTGTGTAGGGAGCTTCCGATAATATAGAGGAGAGATAAAAAGGCAGAGATAGCGGGACCCTCCGGAAATGCATCTAGAAACATGCAGAATGGAATTCTCCGTTGTGGTTAGGATTTTGTGGAAGTCTGTAAGCATAGGGCTTAACACATAGTGTACGAGGTGTCTGTATCCGTCTGAAATGATCTTCGTGCGTCTATTAGGCTCTCTGAATTACCAAGTTCATCCCATCAAGTCTGCGTTCAAGATTTTGAGACACTACAGCCAATGTTCAGGACCATTAGTAGTGGCCCGAGCTGAGCCCAACCAGACCTATGAGCTTTTGGTATTTCAAGAGGAAGTGTGGTACAATAATCACTCTTTATCATCACTTGAGGCTAGTCTTCCAATATCGTTCCATCATCTGCCTAGCAGTCAATGGCTTGATCTCCGGGAACATCTCGTTCAAACTCCCCTCCCTCGCTATCCGCGCCTGACCCGTAGCCATCCAAGTTTCAACGATGGCTAAGAACCACTGAAGTCTGTCTTTGGGAAACTTGTTGTACGGTTTAACATGACCAGGTAGTTCCGTGATTTGTGATGTCTTTAGCTTCTCTATAGCATCATGGATGACGTCAAATCCCACCCCCTTTACCTCTTCGGCAAGCTTCAACAATTCATTGAATGTGATTTCGTCACCGGCAATACGAAACTCCCGCGGCCACTCTTCGAGGCCCAAGGCAGCAACAATAAAGCGTGCAATATCAAAAGTGTACGTAAAAGTGACTGGCACATTGCCATCCCCTGGAATGGCTGCCATATTGTTCTCCACATCAAGCACCAGCACACTGTGGGGATGGTACGACTTCAGTGTTGGAGGTGCGATGTATTCCAGAAAGGTGCCATTATAGACAGGAGCCCATTCAAGGTTACTATTCTCGAGGGCCTTGAAAGAGGCAAAGTAGTGTTCAAGAGGCGGAAGGATAGAGACGTCCCTGCGCAAGTTAGAGGTCATGCATGGTATGAACAGAAAGTTGAAAGCTCACTCTTCCGGATAAGGAATTGCAAAAGAGCTAGGAATGAATGTCTTTGTTACTGAAGACGCTTCAGCAGCTTTGATGAGATTTAGTTGCGACTCTGCGAGAGAGGTTGCGTTGATGCCAAAGGCGCTGATGACCGTGTGAATGTTGTGTTCTTCCAGGAATAACTTGAGTGAATTGATATCCTCATAATTGACTTGGAATGTCGGGGCAGGTAGATAGTCAATTTTTGTGGGTTCCTAGGAAGTATAAGATATTTTGCACTACACGGCTATAGTAAGATAAGCCGACTTACTCTTCGTGTGAGGGCGAACGGCCGATGGCGGGTCTGGGAAGCCATAACCTCCAGGAGGGTACGCCCGATAGCGCCTGTCGCGCCCGCAATAGCAACATTGACCATTTTGAGACGAATATGCCAAGATTCAGATGTCAGACTATTATGACTGTGATCTGTTCAGTAAGGTGGAAGGGCACAGAGACCTTTAAAATACTTGTGTTTGGTGAAACAATGACGGAGTTAACAACCGGAGATAGGGCTGAGATGACAGTTGGACCAGCTTGGCTGACTAGTCACAAAAATGTCGGCCCACATCATTCTCCCAAATTGCAGAACCAAACGCTCCCTTCTAGTCTATTCGATTAAAGGACTTAGAGTGTGAAGCAGTATGATTTTGAATACGAGCAGGGGATGTTGGTGGACATATTCATCACGTGATTCAATGCAAGGAATGCCACACACATGACATGGAAATATCTTGCGCTTTACTTGTTTGGGCGCCGTGTCCTTATATCAGCCACTTTATGTGACCTTCTCCTTACGGGCATCGTCCCTGTATCACGACCTAATGTGATGCTTCTCTTATCAACTAATCGCAGCATCCTTCTAATGCCACTGCTGAGCTTTTTCTCAAGATGGAAAATCATAAACAAGCACAACCGTATGAACTCTTAGTTGACCTATTCCTGTCAGAAGAGAGTTTGGACGTCACAACCACCCACGACTCCTCCATCATCAACATTAAGGAGGTAGTGAAACAAAGTCCCAGGCTAAAGCGATTTGCTGGGCATGCAGCTGAGTTTGTTAAGCCTGTATTCATCGACAAGGGCCAGCAAGGGTTTGTTTTTCGGGTTGAACACAACAAGCGAGATCTCTGCTTGAAGTTGGTAGGTTCACTATCCGTAACGAACATACCCAAACTAAGAATCATCATTCTTACTAAGTATACATACAGTTCTATGACTACCACGCACCCTACACCGTCCAAGAAAAAACGTTGGCCTTCATCTGCCCGTTTGCATGTGAATCACGTGCCTTTGCGCGTCTATGCGATTTACACGAAAATGGTCACTGGGCAGTCCAGTGCCACGGATGGATGTATCTGACTGATTCTCAACTCCAGCAGCTTCGAAGAGTAAGTGGAAGGGACAGGCACGACCCGGGCTGGAATAATGCCCGCTGGGCTATTGTCAAAGACTTCATCGCTGAGGAGCCACTAAGCCGACAAGATGAAGGGTTCCAGCAAATCATTTCAAATTTTGTCATTCCGAGACGCGGTTATATTATGCCCCAGGATGTCAAGAAAGATAAATATAGAGGTACATTAATCGTAGATCTGGGGTCTACTTTCACCTTTCCATTTTATCGGTCTTATGCAAGCCTGTACGAGTTCAATGCCATCTACAGGAGCATAGATGAATATGGGGTACCTGAATGGGATGGATGCCATTGAAGGCCCCAGACATCGCGGAAAACACAACAGGATGTAGATGCACAGACGACAAGAATTTGCGCACGGAAATGCCTAAATATGAACGAGTGTGGCACACTGCTCACTAGTTGTCTGCGAGCTACCATCCTCTATTTCCATAGCCCCAAGACCTACGTTCTTGCCCTGCGTTTATAGCTTCAGAATGAAGGTCAACTTCAACTCGCCAAACTGCTTGAGCAAACAGATCTTAGTTATAGACGGCTTTATCATCTGTTACTTTACAGCTTTCACATTCCTCAGCTCTGTTCTTGCATTATCATTCTCCTCTTCGATTACTTATCCACTAGGGTGGTTTCTGAACCTGGGAGGGTGTCGAGGCTGTTACTAGTTACCTACCAATTGGGCCTCTGTGGAGGTTTTGGTTTAGTCAGAATGTATCTTGTGTGATCGATACAAAGCTCACTGACCTTGAAGTGGGCGAAGACGATTATTTGATGAATTACAATAACCCATATCCTTCAGAGCCACCGGTGTCAGTATGAAATACTAGTATCCGAGAAGCAACAAACATATTTCGTGAAAGACAGGACCCAGAGCTGCACTGAGGTCCAGCAAGGGTCAGAGAGTCCACATTCAGAAAAACTCAAATAGTTTCAATTTAGCCATGTGCATCAAAGTTAGGACATAAGCTGCGATAAAACAATGTCCGTTGTGGGCAGTTCTAAGAGCTTGACTAGACATATTATTCCAGCACGAGAAACAGTAGAAACAACAACAGGCTCCTTAAATTCCCAGTCCACGCAAATCAGACAACATGAACCATGAAGGTGATTATAGTAACCACGCTGGTCAACCGAACAACACTGAGTTTCGTTCTTCCATTACTACCACTCTCGTTTCTGCTTACCTTTCATGCTTATTTGCCAATAGCAAATGATGAAATTCAGGCACGTCAGCCCCATCTAGCATGTCTTGAAACTGGCGTATCCCAAGACCCAAAAGATGAATTCGACATATGGACGGGCTCTGTTTCAGCCTCAGGTTCAGCCTCTGGAGGAGGAGGAGCCTCAGTCAATCTATCATCGCTCACCACTGGCATATCCCAAGACCCAGAAGATGAACTAGACATGGGAGCTGGCTCTGGCTCGGGCTCGGGCTCAGGCTCAGGCTCTGTAATAGGAGGTTCACAATCCCGAACAGGCAGTTCGAAATCTTTACCCGGGATAGGAAGCCCCAATTTGATCATGCTCCTTTCCCGCTTCTTCCTGTCTTCGCTGGAGAGACTGTTCCAGTTGCTATAGAGAGGGTTGTTTGGTGTTCGAGGAGTGACAACAATAAGCCTACGAGTAGGCTCTGGATCATACGCGACCTCAGGTTCGCACACAGGTTCGCACACAGGTTCGCACACAGGTTCGCACACAGGTTCACACACAGGTTCACACACAGGTTCACACACAGGTTCACACACAGGTTCACACACAGGTTCACACACAGG